>NC_071100.1:22827500-22992500 GCF_024256425.1 Clarias gariepinus | reverse complement strand
AAGCAATGAGATAATGTTTGTGTTCAGTGTTTTCTGTATGCACTTATCCTATAATTTAAGGCCAAACCTATTTTTGATTATACATTTATGACTGAATGTTCAACATTTTCTTATGGCCAACCCAATTAAGCCTACAGTACATATAGATCCTAATAAAGCCATAATTTCTCCCACACATGCTCTAAGCCTGCAAATGTTTAAGTGGCCAGTGTGTTAGAGAAATGTGCAGGACATCGCCAGGCCTCGGTGTCAAGTCAGCAAAAAACACTTTAAAAGTATAATTTATCCAGACCTATGGTGTGAAATCCCAGACATTTTTCAAAAAGATTTGCAAATTGCATTCGTTTTCGATATGTGGACAAATTGTGACAAAATTCGAATGCAATTGCAAATTTTGCATTACTGTTTGCTTTTTCACCACTGACTGCCAAATTTCAAATACTGTAGCCTAACAGTGTAATATGTTTAATGTCCTGTGAGGTATTTCTCTGTAATCTTGTGTATTCTTCTTTAACCAAACGGTTGGGTCTTGGTCGTGCACTTTTTAGTGACTCCATCGCTATACAGCGGCGGTAAGCAGCGTTTCTGAAAGATTTATCTACAGCAGGCTATAACAAGAAAAGATCTAAAAATATATTTATCTGTAATAGCTTCTCTGTCCATTCCAGAGGAAGAAAATATGCGATTTGTCATTTTTGTCTGTTTATTTTTTGATAAGCAGGCTCATGACTTGTGAGAAAAGAGAAATGCAACTGCAAATAGACTTTGCTTTTTCATTTGAAATTTGGGAGTCAGTGTTCGTTCGCGAAGGCGAAAAAGCAAACGTTAATGCAAAATTTGCAATTGAATTTATATTATGTCACACTTTATGTGTCCACATATGGAAAACGCAGTTGCAAGTGCAATTTGCAATTCCTTTTGAAAAATGTCCGGGATTTCACTTCATACAGACCTTTTGGTAGCGCACTGCCTACTTTGCCTGCCGCAGATCAGATGAAGAAAAAGACCAAGAAGAAGACAAAGCAGACGGTGAAGGTGGGTTTTACTTTTTGCACCGAAATGAAAATTAAGTGCGTAGTTATTATTGACAGAGAGTCAGAATGTTAAAAAACGATAAAATGTAAAATAATAATAATAATAATAAATTAACAAAAGTGTTAAAAGTTAAAACTACAGAGTCTGTGGTCAAAAAACATGTAGTATATTTTTAGCTGAATATTACACAGCTTATGTTCGTTCTTTAATTGCAAAAGGAATTCAAATGCTACCTGTGGTTTAGCATGTTAGGTTCTTTTCAGAAGCATTCGAGGAGAACAAGAATTTAAACAAAGAAACAGGAGAATGTTCTGAAGTCTCCATCAGCACCACCTCATCAGTCAGGTCAGCACCAGCCCATGAGCAAGCTCAAGCCCACCTCTCAACCTTATAGAGAGAGGAATAGAGTTGCTGAATGGTGTTTAGGTAAATCTCATATGTTTTAATACCTTTTTTTGTTCCATTAGATATTAAGCAGCCTTAGGATTTGCAGACTTTGGACAAACTTGTTGGACATCCACCACAAGAGAAGACTGATGTAGACGGTGAGAAACTTTTCCAGCCCTGTTCCTGTAGCTCTTACATACAGCAAGCAACCAATTAAAAACATTTTCATCTCCTTTTTGACTGATTCTTTTTACAGGAAGATTGTCACAATGCTGTGGACTTTGTGTAACTCCTGTATAAATCATACTTTTAGTTGAGCAGTGTGACATTTAATATCTTTGTGACATTTTGTATCATTTAGTGTCTTGATTTGACAGATTTTGCTTTTTGTCTGTTATATTGTATAAATTGTAAATTTATTACATAATGAAAACTATATATTGTAGTTTGCACATTTAAGTTTATTTTATTTATGTTTTTATTTTAAAGCATGGGCTCGATTTACAAATTAGTGGTAATAGTAAACTGTAATCTTTTTAATATTGTTAACCTGCTGGTTTTTATGTTGTAATGGACAGAGGTCAGTATGGAAACTGACTGGTCTAAGGTGGTGTTTGTTGTGGCTCATCACTGTATGCTGTTGTTTAAGGATTTTTGATATATGAAAAGCAGCAATTCCTTATGTATTTTATATAAATATATATATATATATATATATATATATATATATATATATATATATATTAATATAATAAATTATTCTGTATATTGTGAATATATTTAGATCAGAACACTAAATCATTCAGTATATTGACAGTTAATATATAGAGAAATATATTTTCTTTCCGTAAGGGTGATTAGTGCCACACCTGTTCGCAATCAAGAAATTACTTAAATAGGACCTGCCTAACAAAGTAAAGTAGACCAAAAGATCCTCAAAAGCTAGACATCATGCCGAGAAATAAAGAAAAATATGAGAAAATAATTAAAAACAATTATTAATAATTGAGATCTAATTGAGATCTGTCTGGAAAAGGTTATAAAACCATTTCTAAAGCTTTGGGACTGCAGTTAACCGCTGTCAGAGCCATTATCTACAAATGGCACAAACATGAAACAGTGGAGAACCTTCCCAGGAGTGACCGGCCGACCAAAATTACCCCAAGAGCAGTGTTGGGTGTAACGTGTTACAAAGTAACTTACAAGTATTCTGACAGTTACATTACGCTGTAATTTAACTGATTACTTTTTAAAGACAGTAATTTTGTAATGTAACTAGTAACTTTAAAGTAACATCCTCCAACACTGCCCAAGAGCGCAGCGACAACTCATTCAAGAGTTTACAAAAGACCCCACACCAACATTCATAGAACTGCAAGTCTCACTTGCCTCAGTTAAGGTGAGTGTTCATGACTCCACCATAAGAAAGAGACGGGGTTTGCATGGCAGAGTTCCGAGACGAAAACCACTGCTGAGCAAAAACATAAAGGCTCGTCACATCTTGATGATCCCCAAGACTTTTGGGAAAATACTCTGTGGACTGATGAGACAAAAGTGTGTCCCATTATGTGTGGTGTAAAAGTAACACCACATTTCAGAAAAAGAGCATCATACCAACAGTAAAATATGGTGGTGGTAGTGTGATGGTCTGGGGTTGTTTTGCTGCTTCAGGACGTGTAAGACTTGCTGTGATAAATGGAAACATAAATTCTGCTGTGTACCAAAATATCCCGAAGGAGATGTCCACCCATCTGTTTGTGACCTTAAGCTAAAGCGAACTTGATTTCTGCAGCAGGACAATGCACAAAGCACACCAGCAAGTCCACTTCGGAATGGCTGTAGAAAAAAAAAAATGAAAATTTTGTGGAGTAGCCAGTCAAAGTCCTGACCTGAATCCAATTGAAATGATGTGGCATGACCTTAAAAAGGCGGTTCATGCTCGAAAACCCTCCAATGTGGCTGAATTACAACAATTCTGCAAAGATGAGTGGGCCAAAATACCTCCACAGCGCTGTAACAGACTCATTTTAAGTTATCGAAAACCTTTGACTGCAGTTGTTGCCGCTAAGGGTGGCCCAACCAGGTATAAGGTTTAGGAGGCAAACACTTTTTCATACAGGGCTATGCAGTTTTGAATTATTTTTTTTACTTTAATGATAAAACCTTCATTGAAAAACTACATGATGTGAGTACTTGTGTTATCTTTGACTAATATTGAAATTTATTTGATGATCTAAAACATTAAAGTGATCATCAAATAAATTTAAATTTGTATGATAATTGTGATTTATATATGTTTTTTTTACACATTTCATACTCATTTTTCCAATTTTAGATTTTGTAAAGCTGCTTTGTGACAATGACCATTGCTAAAAGCGCTATATAAATTAAATTAAATTAAATTAAAAACGAGCATGAATGAAACAAGTACAAGGGCATGTTTACAATGTTGTTGTATCTATATATGTTTCACTTTACAACATATAGACTGTTTACAGAGATGTCAATATTGACACAGACAGATAAAGAAGTTTAACGAAGGGGGGGGGGGGCAGAATTGAAGACAAATCATGCAGTGTACAGTAAATGTCATGGACATGTCAGGCTCCGCCCCCAATCAACGCTCCCAATCTCACGAATTCTAATCACATACACCTGAACCTCATCACCAACACATACAAATACACCTCACTTCCCTTCACTCAGCGTCTAGTCTCCCCTACAGACAAGGACTCCATGACTCACCTGTTCCAAACTATCTTCCCACTCTGTGTCTCCGGCCTTCTCGTCTCCTTCCCTCCGTGTCCTGTTTACCAGTTCCACTGTTCCTGATCCTCTGTCCACCAGCTCCAGCGCCATTTCAGATAAGACTTTCCTGTTTACTCTCTTTGCTCACATCTCACCCCAAACAGTTTATATTCATTGTAAATAAAAGCGCCCATTCAGGTTTTCTATATTCCTGTCTGTGGAGTCTGTTATTCCGTAACAATGAGACCATCAACTATGACAAAGTTGCTCACTTTAAGGTTAATTTATTAACATATGCATCCATCTATTTCACCTTAAGCAGTACTTATTTCACAGTCTATACAGTTTATATTTATGTGCAGATACTTCATACAGATGTTTACAGATATTTATACATATGTTTATGCAAAGCTTTTTGCACTAACAGACTATTTCCATTTACCATCATTACCACAGTTGTATTTTATTTATATTCTTCTATTGTATTTTGTACTTGTACTGATTTTTTTTTTTTTTAAACAACTACTGTGTGTGTCTTATCATGACCAATGGGGATAAATAAAGTTTTTTAATGTAATTGAATTGAAAAAGGGGGTTTTCATACAGGATTCGAGAGTTGGGTTCAACAACTGTGCAAATGCACGGCTTGTAATGGAGCCCATGTTAAGTCATACCTTTGTGTAGAGGAAGAGTCAGTTAGTAATACAAGTCACTTTTCATTACTTTTAATGAAGCCCCTTTAAGTATTACTACTATAAAAAGGCGTTTCCATGATAGCCAGTCTGGTCCAGAACTTCAAAACTATCACAGTATACCTGTCATCATATAACATTTATGACACCCTTGTAGAGACACATATGCATTTTTCCTGCTGCCCTAGTGAGGTCCTTTAACTCAATTAAATACTAATGCAGCTAGTTAATGCTTAAATCTAACCATAATCGTAGCTGAAATGAAAGCTACTTTTTAAAGAAAACACATATATCCTTTAAATCTGTGAGTTATTCTTATCCTTGCGGGGACACATGTTCCTTACAAATATAAAAAACATGCCCCAACCCCACCCCAACACACACACACACACACACACACACACACACCATGTGCCAAATTTAAATTCAGTCTAACAGGTGTAGTCTGAGCTGAGGAAGGAAAACTAAGAGGAGCAAATGAAAAAAAAATGTCCCACATTTTTCACATACTGTAACACTGTGACTACCTAGTATTATTTTTTATAATTATTATTTAAAGTCTTCATAAAATGCTACAAAAAACACACAGCTGTGGTAATAATTTTAACCGTTTTATAATAGATTAGCAGTATTTAAAAAAAATAAAATTAGCTTGTGATTCTTGATGTGTGCTACTTAACGCTTATGGCTGAGTGTAAAAAAAAAAGTAGATTATATATATATATACTGTATACAATTTTTTTCATAGTACGATTTGAATATGTTGTAGTTCCTAAAGTTGTCCAGCAGGGGGCAGAGCGCCTGAGTGTTCATTATAATGAGGATGGGGGGAGCGCTTTTCCTGCTTGACTCTGTGTGTGTGTGTGTGTGTGTGTGTGTGTGATCCCAAACCCGAGTGGCCTGTGCAGAAGGCCGGGGGTTAGACCGAGCAAATGGAGCAACGCAAATGAATCTCGAAAAAAAAAAAAAAAAAACCCAGCAGAGAATCACAACCACAGCGGCGTTTCGGGAATGTAATTCCTCCTGTCTTTTGTCTTCCTCGTCCCTCCTCATTTCCTTCATGTCTTCTCGCCGGAGTGAAGGTAAGATCCTTCGTTTCTCTCCGTTTATTTATTTATTTCTTCCACACTTGGTCGAGCTTTATTTCCCGGCTCCTTTGTTGAGACTCCAGCCCGTGTCCGTGTCCGTTTCCGCACAGCGCGTTTTCTCTCCGCGTTTCTCCCCGAATCTCCGCAGTTCAGCTGCACGTTAACGTCCTTTTGTTGTGACCGTGAGATGAGAGCGTTAGCAGTCTGTGTCTTTAACAGGGTCTCTGGGCTGGAAAAACGAAACGTGGCTGTTCAAAACCCTCCACAAGGGTTCACTACGTATTCCTAATCACTCCGTTAATAGCTGTATAATCTACATAATCTCAGCAATAATAACCTGAAACACAGTAACGCATGAAATAACTGTCAGACCTGATGTCGGTTTAATGGAAGATTCATTTCTAAATGTCCAGCAAGACATCAGTGGTGTTTCTTTCACGATTTAAATGAGGAAATCAAACCATTTTATTCGCCTGTAGACAGATTATTACTATGTTATAATAGGAGCTCATTAAATGTTTGTGGTTGAAATGCTGTAATTAAGTAATTAATACATATTTAAAGCTGAGAATTATTATTATTATTATTATTATTTTTTACACTGGGATTGTATTTTATTGAAATGAAATATTTTGAAAAGTGTACAAACATCAGCTTTTTTATATTTTATATCCCCCAGGTCGAGATCAGGCGATATAGTCATGGACGACGGTGTGAAGCGGCGAGGAAGATCTGCAGTAAGCAATCAACTCTACTTAATGCAAGGAAAGTGGTTTTGACATCACGCCAGTCTACACCACCGGGACATCTGAGTCAACGCCTGGCTCTGACAGACGTACACATGGGTTACACACTCTATATGTGACCAGGATATTTAAAAAACATTTTTAAAAAGGCTTGTCCAGAACCAGCACACACCCGGACTGAGCTTTGATACAGAGCTTTGATACAGAAATCACTGGCAGTCATGTCTCTCTCTGTAAGTGTTTTTATGTGTTTGTTTGTTTGTTGTTTTTTTTATTTATTATCGAAAGCACATAGTCTAACATGCAGACTTTGGTATTTACCGTTCACCGCTGTTAAATCCCCTCCTGTTGGGACCAATCGTTTGAAATCCCTCCGGGAGAGAGGAGGAGAAGTGATCGGGGCTCAGCTTGTCCCAGAGTAGTTCAACCCCCCAAGGGAGAGAGCAGGAGAAAGACAGTGAAAATGAGGGAGGTAAAGCCTGAGCGGATGACAAAAGGACCCCTAAAACCGGGGGACAGATGTGGAACCCCCTCCCCCGCTCATTCCTCTCGTTATCATCTGTTCCCTTTCTCTCTCTCTCATCTACGTATCGACTCTATTGTGCTTTAATAAAAGCAGCCAGGAAAGTCACACTTACCATATGTATAGGGTTAGTAACCAGTTGTCAGTCAGTCGAGCCAGTACTGATCTTTCAGTGGCTCTAGTAAAGTGTGCTGATGATTAAAAGTCATCCCTAACAACCTGCAACCTCAGAGTAGCTCATTTGACTTCATGACTCTGTTTGCATAGACTATTCTGCATAACCCTAATACTGCAGATCTAATGGAGAGTCGCCCGACACACACCTGGATTGTTCGACTGCGAAACCTTAGTATCTGTACGCTCAGAAGTAGGTTTTAACACAGAAAGCATAAAGGCATCATATCTTTTACAGAAATGGCTCGGATTTATTTAACAGCCTCCGAGAATACACTTAACAGCTGTTCCTAATTTGTACACCTTCTTAATGAATTGAAGCCACTTTCTACAATTAGAAGTAATGGAAAGGAAGAATTGTTTATGTGTGACCTCCAACAGACTTTTTCCAGCTTCTGTCGGTTTCTGTTTGTCAAGCAAGCAGAAAAACAAGGTCATTTTATCTCATGGCCAGTTGTTTGTGTAATCTGCTGAACTCGTGTAAACTGTAGTGTTATTCTGTATAATAGGCCTAATGTTTGGCTTGCCTTGCTGTTTGTCTTCTTGGTTTAGTCCTGTTCTGCCAGTAGAACTTGTGCAAGTCTAACCGGTGCAGTATTTAGCTGAGGTGGATCTCTGCAAAGTGAGCTTGGCTAAACTGACTTAAGACTTTTTAAATCCGAACACATTGGATTTACTTCGCCAAATTGTGTTATGAATGGCATTTCTGGTATGCTGGTGTGGTGTGACACGGCTGACTGTCCCTGCATATGCACTGAGTATCCACATGTACAACCAAGACTTGTCTTCCTTTTAAAACTTTTAATGCAGCCAATTTCTTCAAACTTTTCCTGTACTTTGCATAAAATAGTTGAAGTTTTAGGTTTCTCTGATTGATTTCAGTGATTGCATAAATTTTCTCTTACTTTATCGACTTTAATTTAAATTTGAACTTTTATTTTACTTTTGTAGTCTTTCCAATGTAGTTTTTTTTCATCGCTTTCCTATCTCACTCATTGCTAGTAAATACAATGAACAACACACCCCCTTTTTTCATGACTATGTTTTGTCTATTTCTATACAACAAATTGTGCCAATCTAATTCTATCTTTCCTTCTTTGTTAAATTTTTTTTTCTCAGACGGTGCTAGCAAAGGCGTTATATGATAATGCGGCTGAGAGTCCGGAGGAGCTGGCTTTCCGGAAAGGTGATATCTTGATGGTGCTGGAGCAGGAGCAAGATGGTGGGCCGGGGTGGTGGCTCTGCTCCCTCCACGGGCGCCAAGGCATCGCCCCTGCTAACCGCTTACGGCTCCTCCAGACAGCACCGGCTGCCCCCCGTGCCCCCAGTGTGGACTCAGTCTATCTCTCTCCAGTTCAGCAGTGACACGTTAATGGCTGGACGGAGGGGTTAATTAATTAATAGGGACGGAGTGTATCTCTCTCCTTCAAGCCTAGCTGAAGGGATGTAGCAGAGACCTGCAGGGGCATCAGGATCTGGTAGTCGTCCACGCTCCCACTCCAGCTCTGGTGCTAGGCCACGGCCAGAATGGGCAGATATAGGAGTTGAAGGACGTCCACGCTCACCGTCCCTTAGAGGACAGACAGGAGAAGTGGATTCAGTATATCAGACTCCTGCCACAACAGCACCACTAGGGGCACCTTACAGATCGCAGGGTGATTCAGTGTACCTGTCACCCAGTGCTGTGCCAGAGCTACCGTTGAAACAGGAAGCGAGGCTGCTTATCTGAGCCCCAGAGATTCAAGCATCACAGGCCATTCAGATGCCGGTTATTTGGTTCCTCGGCCAACTGTGGCAGCTTTACCAGGTGAGGATTTTTATCAAACTCCGGTTAACATGGCTTCAGTGCCAGTGCTTCAAGACGGATGGAAACTTCCAGGAATGTACCAGACCCCGAGTGCACCAGGGACAGCCATAACTAGGACTCCACAAGCCGAGCGCAAGCTATCTGCTGGATCTGTTGTGGTATCGGTTGCCTCGGGACAAAATGTAAACACACCCCCAACAAGCAGGTCATCTGCCAGAGCACAGGGTCAGTGTGCCACTCCCCCGGTGGGTCGTGGAAAAACATCACAGGTTTCCGTAAAAGGATCCCCTCTTGTTGTGCGAAATGCGGCCTGCCAATTTTGGACGTAAGCCTCCTCCACCAGCGCCGTCGGTTAGAAGTGTGACCCGGAAGGATTTACCTCAGGGGCAGGCAACATCACCTGCTGCAAAACCCACTATGCAGGCAGGTCCGCCTACGGAGACTGCTAAGGAGGAGAAACAACGACAGATAAGTAAAGATGGTGGGAAGAAGAAGGACATAAAGATGATGAAGACGGAGTGCACACTTTCTGATGATGGAACACATGGTGATCAGTTAAAGGAAACCGTATTGTTTTACACTTATCCCATGCTGTTTCAGTTTCACATTATATTTAAATGTTAATAGGTAAATAGGACTTACTTGGAAGGTGTTTGTATTTGTAGATTACAATGGACGTCTGCTGTTCTAGTGATTGTTAATATTGTTAAACCAGACTCACCTTGGTATATTTATTTGATGCTGTCTTTATATTCATCAACAAATTTTTGTTTGGTTGAGTTTATCTAGGTGAACTAGATAATAGATCTTGCAGCATTTAATACCTTGGAAGTGTACCAAGATGCATGGTTGTTGTTTTTTTCTCTTCTAAAGTGAAACAGTGTTAATTACTGTTAATTACTCATAGTCATATGAAGCTCACCAAAAAACAATCTAACTAACTAGCTGTTTGCTAGCTACTTGTACGAAAGCTTGTTTAAAATCAAATCACATTGTCTGTGGAGCATCAATAATTGTGATAAAGAGTATGTGTCACGAGCCAGTCTGATCAACCCAGCACATCTAAGTCATAACTCCTGCTAATACACTCTGCGCCAATGGCGAGAGCACACCTGTTACCAATCAGCCAGGGACTTTAAAAGTAATGCAGAGAGCTCCTCACCTTGCCGATGTATCTTACTACGTGCCTCTCGTCTTGTTTCTTCGTGAAATTTCCTAGTGTCCTGGATTTGTGTTTTCGACCTTGCCTGTTGTGGATTTTACTTTCGTGCTTTGCCCTCCGGATTTGCTTGCTTTGGATGCGTCTATGTGTATGACCTCGTCTGTTTATCTACTCTGAGTTTGGATCACGTTTTGGATCATGTAACTTGTCTCTCGGCTGGATTACTGGTCACCAACTTTGCCTGCCTCTCCGACCTCGACTTGCACTATTCCTCTCTTCCTCACCATTGTTTTGTTTATTTGTGGTCATTAATGGCACATTTCTTGTTTTTGTGCGCTTGATAGAAGTAGTGCATGATAAAGTCATGCTAGAAGTGACAGCAGTGTTAGCGATGTAATATGTCTACAGCTGTAGCAGCTCACAGAAAGTAGAGCTTGCTGTAGTCTGGGTCTGGAGGGGGTTGAGAAATTTTGAGGGAGTTGCAGCTGGAAACCAAAAATTAACCACTAAAGTAAGAAGTATGGAAAAAAATTGACAAACAGTAATAGATGGAATTGCATTTTTAACAGAATTTTGACAAAGTAAGCAGTGAGCAAACTGTGAAGTCTGGTCACACTGTGTCTTGTGTCACTTTTTTTGATACACTGAGATACATCTACAGCTATTCGTACAGATTTTTAATAAAACATTTATAAGTTTTATATTCTGTTTCTTTTTCCCTTTCCCTTAAATTATCTGTGAAAGCAGGAGAATTTATGTGAGATTGTCGGGTGTTGACATCATTTCCCATGTGACATTAGCAGTAGATGTTTTCTCAGCTTCAAGGCCTTTTACTTGACATCTAATGATGTGTTTTTCATTATACTTGACAAGCAAAATGTCTTGTTCAGACTGCAGGCAAATCCGAGATGTTTCACAGATCTGATCTTTAGGACTGACTGTCCACACTGTTATTTGAGAGTGATCTGATCGGATTTGTCTCTGTTCAGACTTGCAGCTCAAATCTGACACAGTGGCAAACTACCTGCATTGGTTGCCGCGGTAACGATGCCAGAGGCATGGATACACGTGTGATGTGTGACGTCAAATACTGGTGATTTATAACAACGGAAGGATAACACGAAGGTCGATATCATTGTCTAATTGTGGTCCATTTCGTCCATTGCCTTTCTGCCTGTTTTTCAACCATTGATCTATGTCCATACTACATGATCGCATGAACTCAAACTTCTGCATCACATTGCGAGTGACATAACGAACAGTATGAACTCTGATGTCAGTGGGTAGAGCATCCAGACTGAGACACATCTTAGGAATCCAATCTGAGACCACCACTGGATGTGGTTTAAATATATATTTTTTTATGTTTTACAGACTACATGAAAGCAATCTGATTCAAAACTGGTTCCAATCTGGATAAGCCAAAAAATTTAATTTGTGCTGGTATTGTAAGGCCTTAAAGTGTTAGTTTTTTTCTTCTCATCTCAATATGAAACATGAAGCTGTGTACACTGCATTTGACCAGTCAATTGTCACTATTTCAAGCTCCATCTATACGATAGCTATTTAGTACTCATAGTGCATCAATAATGGTAACAAAAGTCCCCCCAGGAACCCACAAGTAAGTTTCTATGTGGGTTATGCCAAATACATATTATAGAGTGTTTCTGCTGGATTAAATGATGATCATGATGAGATGTATGTTGCTGAATATGGAATAGAATGGATTCCACTGTTGTTTGTCATGCTGCTGTTAAGTAGTTTGTGTTACGTTAACTGAGCTTTGATTCTGTGTCCTAATCCAGGGAAAGCCTGAGCCGCCTCCTGACTCACAGGCTGAAACTGGCACTTTGCAGGTCATCTCTACAAATGTAACGAGAGTGAGCAACAACACATACAGACATTCACAAACTGCACAACTGAAAATCTGGACAGGAATCATACAGAACCTCAAATGGCCTCCCATAAGCACATGTGGGAGATAACGGAGGCTCATGACTTTAGTGATGTATAGAGAAATGTAATAAAAAAATAAAAACGGTACACATGGGCCCATTCTATGGACAACGCACTCTCCCTGGCGAGACTAGATCATTTTCGATGCTTTACACATTAACTGAATTAACAAAAATACAATAAAGTCTGGCTCTTTGGAAGCAACATATAAAGAAATGAGGTGACTCAAGACTTTTGCACAGTATTTAAAAAATGTCCTAATTATATATTTCATGAAATATGCATTTTCCAGAAATAACAGTTGAAATTTATTATATTATATCTGTATTCATTAAGTCCTGTGATTTTAGTTTTTTTTTGAATGGGGATGATTGTGGAACGTTTAAAGCACAAAGGCACTTCACATTGTTCCAGTGATCTGTTAAAGATCTGTGTGAAGATGGGAGTCAGCTGGTCAGCACAGGATTTCAGACAGGCTGGTGTCACACCATCTGGAACTGGAGCTCTCCTTCTCTTTTGTTTCAGAAAGATCTGGCGAAAATCCTTTTCACAGACCTGGAGTGCAGGGGGGTAAGAGAGGGTGGTTGTCAGAGGTAATAATGGTGGTGTAAAAAGAGGGTCAAGACAGGGGTGTGGTGTGAGACTGGGAGTTTCAAATCTACAATAGAACTCATTCAGGTCATCAACCAGTTGTTGATTCTCTACAGAGTTGGGGGATGGCGTCTTGTAGTTAGTGATGGTTTTTTAGGCCTTTCCACACTGAAGCAGGGTCGTTTACAAAAAACTGATTTTCCAGTTTTTCAGAGTAGCTTCTCTTAGCCGCTCTGATCGCCCTTGTTAGTGTGTTCCTGGCTTGGTTGTACAAGATCCTGTCCCCACTCCTGTAGGCATCCTCTTTGGCCTGACGAAGCTGTCTGAGTTTAGCTGTAAACCATGGTTTGTCATTGTTATATGTTAAACAAGTCCTGGTAGTGATGCACATGTCCTCACAGAAACTGATGTAGGATGTTACTGTGAGCTTTTCCAGGTTGGTGGCAGCACCTTCAAAAAATACTCCAATCAGTGCAGACAAAACAGGCCTGTAATTCCTGCTCTGCTTTACTGGTCCATCTCTTTACTGTCCTTACTACAGGCTTAGCAGATTTATGTTTTTGCCTATAGATCGGGAGAAGATGAACCAGGCAGTGGTCAGAAAGTCCTAATGCTGCTCTGGGGACGGAACGATATATACATTTACATTTACATTTAGGCATTTGGCAGACGCTCTTATCCAGAGCGACTTACAAAAAGTGCTTTAATGTTTACAACATTGGATACATACTTACACTGGGTTAACTAGGTTAATAACTAAGTACCATTAGTCCAACACATCTGAGGGTGTTTTTTTATTTTTATTTTTTTTTTCGGGGGGGGGGGGGGGGGTTAGTCCAAGTACTGGAGAAACAGATGCGTCTTGAGTTGTCGTTTAAAGATAGTCAAAGTCTCTGATGTACGGACATCTAGAGGAAGTTCATTCCACCACCTAGGTGCCAGAACAGAAAAGAGCCTGGATGAATGCCGCCCTCGATCCCTGAGAGATGGTGGGATGAGGCGAGCAGTGCTGGAGGATCGGAGGGAGTGTGGTGCAGTTCGTGGTGTAATTAGCGCAGAGAGGTAAGTGGGTGCTGGGCCACAGGATATGCATCCTTTATTGTGGTGTAGCAGTGATCCAAAGTATTTTTGTCTCTGGTGGGGCATGAAATGTGCTGTTTGTATTCAGACAGATCACGTTTGAGGTTTGCTTTGTTAAAATCTCCAAGTATAATTATAACCGAGTCCGGGTGTTGTTGCTCCGTGTCTGTGATCTAAGCAGCAAGCTGTTGCAATGCTGCGTTCACACACGCTTGTGGAGGGATGTTCACACTCACAAGAATAAACAAGGTAAACTCCCGGCGCGAATAGACAGGCTTGGAGTTGATGAAAAATGCCTCTAGATCAGGACAGCACATCTTCTTCAAGGGTGTCACATTTGTACACCAACGTTCATTGATGTAAAAGCATGTCCCGCCGCCTCACGATTTCCCCGTTGATTCTATGTCGCGATCCACTCTGGGAGCCCGGCAGGTGTAGCGCGTTGTCTGGAATGGCTTCATTCAGCCAGGTTTCAGTAAAACACAGCACAGCAGAGTCCTGGAGAGCAGGAAAAGTTTGTCCATTTTGTTGGGTAGAGAGCGGAGATTCGCCAGTTATATACACGGCAGTGCAGTTCTAAAGCCGAGCTTAACGAGCGTGCCGGCTCTCTTTCCCCGCCTGCGCTTTTTAAAGCATTTCAACAGCGCCGCTGCTCCGCCAGTTACAATGTTCAGCAAAACGTTTGAAAAATCTAAAACTGGTTAGAAATTGTGTGCTGTGTCCTGCTGAATGTTCAGCAGTTCATCCCTGTATAAGTGTTAACATTTGAGAAACAAAAAACAGGACAAACTAACAAAAACAGTAAGACAAATAGAGAGCTCCACACCGAGGCAGCCATCCGCGGCGCGATCAGGTCTATCTGCTCACATGCTGTGTATTTAAGAGGGGTCATGTGTGATACTGCATCATGCTCCCTCCAATCCTCCAGCACTGCTCGACTGCCCCCACCATCTCTCAGCCTCCAGAACTCTTCCCTGTTCTGTCAGAGTCACTGGCAGTCTTCAAACAATGTTTTAAAACCTATATTTTCCTTAAGTACTTGGGCTAAAAAAAAGAAGAAGCGCGTCTGCCAAATGATTTAATTATAAAGTTTACATTTGCATTTACATGATGTTCAGTGTAGTCCACACCCAGGCTCAAACCATGGACCCTGGAGCTCCTCTCTGTGAAACTGTAAATTCAAACTTCTTGCAGCAAATAATATTAATAGTTAATATAAAGTCAATTATTTGTCGTTGACTTGTTTAACCAATTATCCAATGTTAAAGACAAAGAGCTGAAATTGTAGATATCAGTTTGTAAAAAAATGAACTGGTAAATTTAAAGTGAACTTGCAAAAAAAATTAATTTGACTTCTGAGTGTTCAATCTCATCATGAATTCCTCTTTCAAACTGAGTATGTGGAGAGAATGTTAGAAAATTATATGATATACATGTAGCTCGAGGTAAATAGAAAACAATGCATGCACTGCATGTCTGGGATGTTCCACCCTTCGATGGAACAACAGTCCACCAAAGTTACACAAATCTGCAAATTTTGATGTAATCCCACTCATCCTCACTGATGTAAATCATGTAAAAATCATGTAATTTACCTTGCTGTTGCTGGCCGCTAGTCTATTAGGTATTTAAAGTGATCGGTGTCTTTTCTGTGCAATTCTAAGAAGGGCTGTTTCAGTGGAGAGTAAGCCATGAAAACTCAAACTAATTCAGAATATCGTGTCTTATCTGAGATGTGTGGACTTCGATCATCGCTCAATTTTGCAACAAATGTTAAACTCTGCTTTCCCACAAATGTTTAAAAGATCAAATATTGTGATTAAAAAACACACAACTATGATCAGATAGCCTTGGACACAGTGGTTGTCTCGCATCTGATATATTTTAAGTTTGTTCTACCCTGTTTTAACCTGTTTCATTAATTATTGCAGTTGTGTTTGTTTGTTCATTTATTATTATTATTTTTTTTTTATTGTTGTCCTTGGTTTTCTTTATTTTCATTAAATGTCTTAAGGCCTGCAAATATGCCTTGCCTTCATCTTCTATCCGATTCTGACATTTTCCCAAATTTGTCAGAAAACATCTTGATTATCTCAAGACTTCTGAGCAAATGTTCTGTGGACTGATGAAACGAAAGTTGAACTTTTTGGAAGGAGTGCATCCAGTTACGAACACATAGTTCACAGTTCATAAAAATATCCAGCTATCAGTTTGTGACCTCAAGCTTAAGTGCACTTGAGTTATGTAGCAAGACAATGCTACTGTATAAAACACACCAGCAAGTCCACTTCTAATTGGAAAAAAAAAAACAATATTAAAAATTAAAGGTTTTGGAATGGCCAAGTCAAAGTCTGGACTTAAATCCGATTGAGATGACGTGGCATGACCTTAAACAAGCCATTCATGCTAAAAAAAAAACTCCAGTGTGGTTGAATTAAAACAATACTGCAAAGAAGAGTGGGAAAACATTCCTCCACAGTGATGTGAAAGCCTCACTGCCAGTTATTGCAAATCCTAGATTGCAGTATTTGTCACCAAGGGTGGCCAAAGCAGTTATTAGGTTTCGGGGCAATTATTTTACCACATACAGCCAGGAGTTTTGGACAGCTTTTTCTGGTTAATAAATAAAATAATTTAAAAAAAAACTTCTTATTTTTGTGTAATATTAAAATTAGTTTGATGATCTCGATCATTTAAGTGTGATAAATATGCAAGAAGTGAAAGGAAGATGGAAATATATTTCTGGAACTGTAGGTTTTTTAATTTTGAGCAGCTACACACAGGACTAAGATCACCATGTGCAATGGCAACTCTATATTGTTGTCCATGGTTCTGAAATGAGATTTCCAGCAAACTCAAATACTATAGGTGTGATGGTCAGGTGTCTATATACTCTAGTAAAGTACATACAGTATAGTATATATAATATTATTACTATTTTTGTTAAGCTGCAGAGACAAAGAGTGGCAGATGGTATTACCTCCAAGTTTGTGAAATTATTAGGAAACATTTTTAAAAGAAATTAGATACTTTTTTTGCTTCTGTACAATTTGTTATATAAGATTTAGGTGAATTTATATCCAATATTGGTTAATGTTAATTTCTGTCGTGTGTGTGTGTGAGAGAGAGAGAGAGAGAGAGAGAGAGTGTGTGTGTGTGTTTGTCAAGTCAAGTCAAGTAGGCTTTTATTGTCATTTCAACCATATACAATTTAGAACACAATGAAACAAAACAACGTTCCTCTAAGAACAAGGTGCTGCACATGACATAACATAAATCAACAAAAAACTAACTAACTAACTAAGAAATCTAATTAGCTGGCTAGCTGAGACAAACCAGTTTAACATTATAAATTAACAGAAACTATCTAAGGCCAATACAGAAAAGACAACATAAAGTCCACATGCAAATGTGCAAACAAGAGTGAAAAACGACAACATAACACTTTTCAACACTCTGTGGTAATAATTTGAGGTAGTGGAATGAGAAACAGTAAACATTTCCTTGTAAATAGCAGCAAAGATAGAAAATAGTTTTTTTTTTCTTGCAAATAAATATTATGCAAAAGAGCACTTTCAGGTTGGTATGTACAATTGTTAGATGGTTGTTGGTCAGTGTGTTTGTGTGTTTATCAGTTCAATCCTAATGTTGTTAAGTTATTGAGTGATTTGTGTGCACGTGTGTGTGTGTGTGTGTGTGTGTGTGTGTGTGTGTGTGTGTGTGTGTGTGTTTATCAGTCCAGTCCCTTTGTGTTGAGGAGACGGATGGCATGTGGGTAAAAGCTGTTGCACAGTCTGGATGTGTGTGCCCGAATGCTTCGGTACCTTTTTTCAGATAGCAGGAGGGTAAAGAGTGAGTGAGAGGGGTGTGTCTGGTCAGCCACAATGCTGGTGGCTTTGCGGATGCAGCGTGTGGTGTAGATGTCTTTAATAGAGGGGAGAGAGACCCTGATGATCTTCTCAGCTGTCCTCACTATCCGCTGTAGGGTCGTGAGGTCTGATATGGCACAATTCCCAAACCAGACAGTGATACAGCTGCTCAGGATGCTTCCGATAGTTCCTCTATAAAAAGTAGTGAGGATTGGTGGTGGAAGCAGGAAGAAAAGACGTTGTTGGGCTTTCTTGTGCAGAGAGCTGGTGTTGAGGGACCAGGTGAGGTTCTCCTCCAGGTGGACACCCAGGAATTTTGTGCTTTTAACGATCTCCACAGAAAAGCCGTTGATGGTGAGCAGAGAGTGATTGCTCTGTGTCCTCCTGAAGTCAACAACCATCTCTTTTGTCTCTTCGACGTTCAGAGACAGGTTGTTGTCTTTTCACCGGTCCATTAGCCTCTGCACTTCCTCTCTGTACGCTGACTCATCGTTCTTGCTGATGAGGCTCACCGCAGTCATCAGCAAACTTGATGATATGATTGGAGCTGTGTGTCGCTACACAATCATGAGTCAGCAGCGTGAACAGCAGGGGACTAAGCACACAGCCCTGGGGGGCCTCAGTGCTCAGTGTGGTGGTGCTGGAGGTATAGTTCACGATTCACACTGCCTGAAGTCTCTCGGTCAGAAAGTCCAGAATCCAGTTACAAAGGGAGGTGTTCAGGTCCCATAGGCTCAGCTTCCCACTCAGGTGCTGGGGGATGATTGTATTTAATGCTGAACTGAAAAATGTACAGCATTCTGACATAAATGTCCTTCTTGTCAAGGTGCGTCAGTGCCAGGTCGAGTGTGGTGGAGATAGCGTCGTCTGTCGAGCGGTTTGAACGATTCGCAAACTGCAGTGGGTCCAGTGAGGGGGGCAGCAGGGTCTTGATGTATCTCATGACAAGCCGCTCGAAGCACTTCATGATGATGGGTGTGAATGCAACAGGGTGGTAGTCATTGAGACAGGACACAGAAGACTTCTTCGGCACTGGGAAGATACATATTGTGTGTATGTATGTGTGTGTGTGTGTTTCTCTCCGTGGATGTGACCCTGGATCCTGATACAGCTCATCCTGAACTCAGAGTGTCTGCTGATGAAAAAGAAGTGAATCGTAGAGACACATGACAGTGGGAAAGCAGAGTTTTTTCTCAGTGAGAGTTTATCATGAGGTGCAGGTCAGAGGAAACACTGAGTGGATATTAGGAGTGATGAGAGAGAACATTAACAGGAAGAAGGGGATTCCGTGCTCATCTAAGGATGGAGTCTGGACTGTGGGATTGTTGGAGAATCAGTACAGGGCTAATGCTGGTCCCGCTGTCCCCATCAACCTGAGAGAGAAGGTGGAGATGTTTGTGGATTATAAGCAGGGTCTGGTCTCCTTTTATGATGTGGAGGCCAGATCTCATATCTACTTTTTCACTGGTCAGTCGTTCACTGAGAAACTCTATTCATACTTTAGTCCATGTTATACAGATGATGTCTTATTTTTTCAGGACACTGAACCACTAAGCATAATTGCTCTTATTAAATAAATATTCTGTATGATTTATAGCTTATAACATTTTAAACTGTATGTTTTACAGCTGGCTATAATCATTACTTATGTATAAAAACAGAATAATTTGTTTAAAATATATGATTTGAGACTAACTGTTATTATATATAAAATGAGCATAAATTCAAAAACAGCTAAAACATGTAGAGCCTTTATCATTATCTGATTTAAGCAGTTACAATTAAATTAAAGTCATTATTAGACACATGGATGTTAGTCCAGTTACTGGATTATTACATGTTTGTGGTGTTAATCTGATTTCTCTAAGAAACCCTGATGAAATGTAGACATTTATATTTACTTTACTAGGCATTTGGCAGACTCCCTGTTCCAGGGAAAGAAATTTCCATCATTATATAGATCCCCATACTGGTTACTAGGCTACTAACTATAAGTACCATTAGTCAAACACTGTTGGAAAGGTTCAACCATTTAGAAAAGATTCCAGAACATAAAACAGTCTAGATGCATGTCTACCTTGATCCCTGAAAGATGATGGAAAAGTTGAGCTGTGCTTAGGAATCTGAAGAATTAAAAAGAGCTTTATTGGTAAGTACATTTGCACATACAAGGAATTTGTGACAGAAGCCTTTTAGAGAAGACAATAACACAAACAAAACAAAAAAGATTATAATTAACAAAGAATGGAATAAGATTTGGAGCCTCAAATATTATCAAATAAGGCAGCATCAAACCCTCCAGGGTCCGGGTTCGATTCCCGTCTCTGTGTGTAGAAAAGTTGCATGTTCTCCCTGTGCTTGGTGGGTTTCCTCTGAGTGCTCTGCTTTCCTCCCACAATCCAAAGATATGCAAGTTAGGCTAACTGGTGTTCCCAAATTGCCCGTAGTGTGTGGATGTGTGTGTGCCCTGCGATGGATTGGCACCCTGTCGAGGGTGTACCCTGCCTTGTGCCCTAAGCCTCCTGGGATAGGCTCCCCATGACCCTGAATACAGGATAAAGCAGTATAGAAGATGAGTGAGTGAGTGAGTATTATCAAATAAGAGTGGTATTGCACAGTATTTTGCATATTGCACATATGATTATTTCACATATTTTAATTGCACACTGGGGAGAATATTTGACTGTTCATGAGATAGATTGATCTATCAAGGAAAGATATATCCTTTCAGCAGTCCAAATCCCTTGTAGTCTTGTGATATCTGATTTATAGCTAAGACAAACCAGACAGTTATTGAAGTGCACAGGAGAGATTCAATGATGGTTATGTAGAACTGTGTGCCCAAATTCTGTTACAGGTTAAATGACCCTCAGCTAGCTAAGGAAATACAACATCTGCTGTGATTGTCCATCTTTATGTCCTAAAAAATAGTGATGCCCAGGAACTGGATTGACTCCATTGATGGGGTCTGTAGAGGTGCAACCATTAGTGTAGAGAGAAATGAGCAGTGGGGAAGGAACACATCTCTGGGGGATGGCAGTGTTCATAAACTGGCTGTTGGACATGAAAAAGCTGTTGATCGATTAAAAGAAAGGGCTAGGAACAGAGAGGTGGGTTAGTTTGGTGTGGAGCAGAACCAAGCAACAAGAGGACCGAGAGCCTTGTGGGACACTAGTAGACAGTTTGCGTGGAGTAGATGTGGATCCCCTCCAATTTATACAACTAATCTTCTATGTAGGAAGCTAACCATATCCGTGCCATGCCACAGATTCCAAGGCTTGCAAGGATAGACAAGAGAAACTTGGTGTGGCAGTTAATTGCTATTTTCCCCCCATCATAGAATATGGCAAAGTAATCAGCAGTCAGAAAAGCCAGTGGGTTGAGTAGTGAAGAGAAGATATTGTGGAGCTTGCAAGGATTATTTGCATAAGCTTTCAGCTTTTCCCTGTTAAAGGCAGTTTTAGTGAAACTGCAGTTCTCTGCAGTTTTTCTGCAGTTCCTACTTCTTTTCTATTGTTGCACAATACATAGCCAAGGAGCAGGACAAGAAATCTATCTTGATCTATTTGTCACTAGCAATAGAGGAAGAAAATGAGTCTGAGAGGGATGATAGGGTACAGGAAGACACAGAGGAAGGGGAGACAGATTGGAGGTCTCTGCGGGTAGAAGAGAAAGATTCGTGGTTGGTTTTAGGCAGGAGAGGAAGAGTGAAGATGAAGGATACCAGATAATTATCAGATTTAACAAGAGGAATAGCAGTAATTTTTGTGGCTGGGGAGGGGTAGTGGGAATTTCCTTCTCTTATGTGTGGGCGGGCAGCTGTTTAATGTTAAGAAAAAGTTGTTAAGGAGAGGGATTGCCAGATTACCTCACAGCAACCATAGCTTTTTCTGACAAATACTACGCTTTTACCCTCGAGGTGGGCATGGCTATATGCATCAATCAACACAATAGTTTATCATAAATACACAGAATATGTGGAAGACAGAGATGTACGTAATGCCCCTACAAAGTGCCAAAATGTTCACAAAACATTAACAAATGCATGAAAATGCAGGGCTTACTTCAAAAAAAATGTATGTAACTTTTGGAAACTCAATCTTTAGAGATGTGTGGACAGATTATTATACATATTGTAGCGTTTTACCGGCGGAAGAATCTTGGAGAGACGAGTGAGCTTAATTGCTGCCCAATGCAATGGCTGGGAGAACTTTATTTAAACAACACAGTACAGTCACTGTATAGCATGAACAGCACATTCATATGAGAACCTAGACCTAATTTAGCCTTAGCATGAACCGGAGCACATTCAACAGGTCTCACCCTCTAACACACAAACTTAGCCGAAGCCACTAATCCAAACACCCTTCCCCAACAGGGTGAACGCATAGAACAAACCCCTCCTGCAAGGCATGATGATCGCCAGCCGAAGCCCCACCTACGCCACACTGCCCCCACTCGAGCTGTGACCGTCCCCGGTCACCATGACGAACTCCGTCTCTGAGGCGTGAAGGCGGTCGGCGAGTCCTTTTGCAGGGGAGGGAGGAGCGCAAATATTGTCCTGAGGCGGTCCGGCCTCCGCAGAGTTTGCTGTTTCGCCGGCGTGCGGCTGATAGGGAGCGAGACAGTCTTGGTGGAGCACAACCACTTGCGCCTGCCCCGCCAACCGCATAACTGCCAGAGCTGTGAGTGTCATAGACCCGTTGCTGCTTAAGCCCGGCGTCCGCCAAGTGTTTACGCACCAACTCATGGACCCGAAACTGTTTGTCCTTCAAGGAACAAAAGTAATCCAACCCAGGCTTCATGGGTAAATCCAGTTGGGGAGGTCCAAACATTAAAGCAGCTCGCGTTAGCTGCGATGACTCCTGTACCGCTGTGCGGTATGCCCAGAGCACGAGAGGCAAATGTTCGTCCCAGTCCCGTTGCCGATCGCTGGTAAGCACGGCGAGTTGTGTGGTGAGAGTCCGATTAAATCGTTCCACGAGGCCGTCACTTTGAAGATGAAGGGGCGTGGTGCAGGTCTTTTTCACCCCGAGGCGCCCGCACACTGCCGCAAACACCTCCGCCTCGAAATTTCGCCCCTGGTAGCTGTGTAACTGCTCCGGGGATCCGAATCGGCTGAACACCTCATCCACCAGCACTCGAGCTATGGTAGAAGCGAAGCGCTCTGGTCAGGAACAGCAAACGCCTCCGGCCATTTCGTGAAGTAATCTACGACTACCAGCACATAACGGTTACCGCGATCGGAAACGGGCCGAGAATGTCCACGCCCATATGCTCCATAAGTGGGGCCCTTCTTTGCCGTGCAGAGATCGCATCGGTGGACAAAGAGTTCACTGTCCCTATGACAGCCCGGCCAGTAGAACCGAGCGCGCAACCGCCGCAGCGTTTTAGTCACCCCGAAGTGTCCCGAACCGGAATGTCCGTGCACCAAACCCAGTACACATGTCCGCAATTGCCCCTCGGGCTCTTTAAAACTGAGCAGCCAAACCAGCGAAGCGTGATCGGTCTGCAGCAAGAAGGGTTGCCCCTATAAATATGCCTGGAAAGGTTTAAGAGCCGCGACGACTGCTAGCAGCTCGCGCTGCGTGATGCAGTAATTCCTCTCAGGTCCAGACAACGAACGGCTAAAGTAAGCGATAGCACGCTCCTTGCCCTCGGAAACCTGAGACAGGACAGCCCCCAGTCCTACATCGCTTGCGTCCGTGTCGAGGATAAACGTGCAAGATGCATCCGGATACTCAAGAAGGGGAGACGTGACCAAAACTTCACGCAACCAGGCGAAAGCACGCGCATGCACAATGCCCCAGCAAAACGGCTGGTTCTTTTTCGTTAGCTCGTGCAGCGGGCTTGCGATCATGGCGAAGTCCTTCACAAACCGGCGGTATTAAGAAGCTAACCCGAGAAAGGTGCGTAGCTGCGACACATTTATTGGTTTGGGCCAATTCTGTACCGCATCGATTTTCGATGGATCGGTAGCAATCCCTTGAGCACTAATTATGTGACCCAGAAAAACGTCTTTTGCCGCAACAGCTGGCGCTTCTTGGGATTAAGCCGCAAATTTGCCCGCCGGATAGCCTGAAATACCACTTGTAGGTTAGGTAATGCGCCCTCAAACTCAAACTTCCCCGTGCACCAATAAATCATCCAAGTAGACCACACAACGGCTGCGAGGAATATCTGTCAGCACTTTTCCATTAACCGTTCAAAAGTAGCTGGAGTGTTACATGCGGCGAAATTGCCATAGCCCTTGCCTGATCGAAAACGCGGTTTTAGGTCGTGCTTCCGGGGCGAGCTCTACTTGCCAGTACCCACAATGCAGATCCAACGAGCTAAACCAAGCTGAGCCCGCAACATGTTCCAGCGCATCATCTATCCGTGGCAACGTAAGAGTCCTTTCAAATTACCTCGTTTAACCACTGGTAATTGACACAAAACCGCCAAAAAATATTTTTTTTGTTTATGCACGAGCACAACCGGTGAAGACCACGGTCCGGATGCTGGCTCAATGATGCCCAAGTCGGCCATCTTACGCAGCTTCTGTTTGGCGATAGCTCGCTTAGCTAATGGAAGGCGTCGTGGATGTAGCCAAACAGGAGTTGCGTTTCCCGTGTTGATCGTGTGCTGCACCAGGTTGGTATGGGTGCACTCATGCTCATCCACTGCAAAAATATCCGCAAATTTATGAAGGAACAACTTCAAAGTGTCGGTCTGTGTTTGATTCAACCCCGCGCTGCTACGCTGCAGAAGCTCGCCCAGTATACTCGCTCGGTCTGCTACCGGATGTTTACATGGCACGACCACCGGGTGTGTGCTACTAACATGTCTGGCTGTGGTTTGGGTATTAGCAACCTGGCTAACCCAAAGTTACTACGCAGAGTTCCGTTATTCCAGTCTAACACCGCACCCTATTTTTCTAAGAGATCCAAGCCCAAAATGCACTCATCCTCGATGTTTCCCACAAAGAAATCATGAGAATGAGTCCGCTTACCTATTCTAACTTTAACCATGCGACACACCCATATCTGTACGTAGCTCCCAGAAACGGTGCGAACATTAAAACCTGGGTCAGGCAGTCCGCAAAAGCGCTCGCTTTGCCCCAGTAATCCACAGCCCAACAGCGAAACAATAGAACCGGTGTCCACGAGCGCCGGTAGTCGTCCAGGACACAGTTCACATAGCCCCCAGAGCGATTTCCTACACGTCCCGACCAGAAGTTGAATTCACAAGTTGGGGGAACAGAGACGGTTGCTGGCTTCCCCTCAGTGCCCCCCGGACCTAGTTTAACGGCTGCTGGGGTACGCTGTCTTCCAGGCCTAAAAACGTTGCAGCGGTAGTCCTGCGGTCCCGGGCCTCGGAAGATTAAAAGCAGTTTGTCTCCAAAACCATTATGCTAATAAAAAGCAGACATTATACACCACTTTAAGATAAAACATGGGTCGTTAGAGCAAACATATCCACAGCAGTCAGAGGTGAAGGCACGTAAAATATCCGAACTAAGGATGTCAGCCGCTCAAATCTAACTGTTGAGTAAAAATGCTGTTATGTGCTGGCTGTAATAATCTACCTTAAACAGAGAATGTATTTGGCTGACAACAAAAGAAGTACAACTTAGTGTTAACAAGGCGTAAGATACTCAACCTTACAAAATGTGATTTATTTGTATTACCAAGTTAAGCAAATTCTGCTTTATTGAAATAATAATATCACTGATTACATTAAAGCTGATCAGCTTATTTTTAGCTTTTAACTTACAAACTCTTTACTGTCAACGGTGGGTACTAACTCTAGTATATTATAAATTACAACTACTACAGTACTTCAAGAAAATGCATATTTTACGAAATATATTATCAGGACATTTTTTAAATACTGTGCAAAATTCTTGAGCCACGTCATTTCTTTATATGTTGCTTCCAAAGAGCCAGATTTTATTGTATTTTTGTTATGTTGTCTTAATAATCAGCTCTGCAAGCTCTCATCTTTGGTAAGTTTTTGTTTTTTTTTGTCTAGTCCCTGTACCTGAAACAGTTTCAAAGGAATGTGTTTTGTTGGTTAAGCTACACAGTGAGTTATGAATCATTCAAGCATAAAAAACATCTAACTCAAGGCCTGAACCAGTGAGAAACAGATCGGTCTCTATTTGGATTACACAGGAGGTCAAGTGTCCTTCTACGATGCAATGGCTAAACATCACCCACTGTACACTCTTATCTTACCACCTTTAAAAAAAAACAGCTTTTCACATCGGGATTGAAGAGACTCAGGAGGTGATGCTTTTGTTTGTTTAGGGTTGATATTTGAGCATGTTAGGTTCGGTCAACTATTAATGTACCTTGAATTAACATGAAAGTTGTCTTATTGTCTTATTATCCTAAGTGTTTTAATTTTTATTTTTAAACTCCTGTTGGTATGAATATTGTAATTATGAATAAAAACTTGTTAAAAATAAAGAAATAATTTAAAACAGAGACACAAATAAATAGATGTTAATGAATTACTTTATTAGGTTTCTAGAAGGTTTGTACAAAATCCCTCAAATTCTGAAATGACTTTCTACCCATAGGGACATTAAAAAGTAATACTACATGTATCTTATCTGTGCTCTAGCATTAAAATATATTTGAAGATAAAGACATTTCAAACACTGAAGGTGGCTAGTTATTTATACATATCACTGAGAAAGACAAACAGTGCTGATTTCCCAGTTCAAACTGTACCCAGACTGTAGTCCTACAAAACTGAGTATGATCAACCTAATGCAGTTTGCATGTTCAGTGCAGGACATTTGGGACCAGACACTGTGCTTCAATCCATCTCAGCTGCAGAGACCACACACACACACACACACACAGACACACATACAACACTTTCTTCTGTTTTGGATAATGACCTTGATCTCATTATCCAAAACAGAGGCAAGTGTTGTGTGTGTGCCATAGAACATTCAGCAGTAGGACAGACACGACTGATCAAATATGTGCGCAAATGAGAGCATGGATTCCAAAATGTTGGGTTGGATGGTGAAGTTCAAGAAAGAGAAACCAACATTAAAGACAAACCCTGCAGTGGGAGACCATCAACTGCTTCCTAGTGAGGACCTTCCACAGACATGAACATAAATGCAGCTAATAAATGGCCAAATTTAGTTTAAATTAAGGTCAAACATTTTTCTAAATCTGTGATATATTCTTACCCTTGTAGGTACATACTGTATGTACTGTACGTCCCAATATAAAAACGTGTTCCCACCCCAACACACACATGCACGCCTACTGTATGTGCTAATGTGCCAATTTTAAATTAAGTGTAACAGCTGTGGTGGCATGGTGGCTTAGTGGTTAGCACTGTGGCATTGCACCTCCATGGTTGAGAATTCAATTCCTGTCTTTGGTCTGTGTGTATGGAGTTTGCTTGTTCTCCCTGTGGTTGGTGGGTTTCCTGGTTTTACACCGGTTTCCTCCCATAGTCCAATGACATGAAGATTAGGCTAAGTGATGTTCCCAAATTGCTCGGAGTGTGTGAATGAGCGTGTACAGTAAGTGTGTGTGTGTGTGACCTGCGATGGAATGGCACCCCATTCAGGGTGTGCAATGCCTCAGGCCCTACTGTAAGTCTACTGGGATAGGCTCCAGGCCCCTTTGCAACTTTATATACAGGATAAAGCCTTATAAATGGTGATTAAATGAGTGTAACAGCTGTAGACTGAACTGTGGAAGGAAAACTAAGAGGAGCAAAAAAAAATTGTCCACTATTATTACATCCTGTTACACTGAGTAGTAGTATTTTTTACTATTATTTGAAATCTTAATAAAATAACACATGGATGTGGAAATAATTTTAACATGCCACAGTTTTTCAGCATTTTAATAATTAAAATTAGCTTGTGGTTCTTGATGTGTTTTCTTGTGGTTGAGTGTAAAATAAAATATGAAAATTTAAGTATGATTTAAATGTATGGTAGTTCCTACTGTTGTCCAGCAGGGGACAGAGTCTTCATTATTGTAAAGATATGGGGAACACTTCTCCTCTGTGTGTGTGTGAGTGTGTGTGTGTGTGTGTGAGAGAGAGAGAGAGAGGTTTATAGCTGTTAATGAATTTACAGTTTCCTCAACATCATGGTAATTTTATAGATGTGTAGATGTATTTGAAATCTTATTGAATTTGTACATAATCATACATGAAAACAATGAATTGTTACTACGCTATTAGTTCAGTTATTGTTGTTTGCATTAGTTGAGATCATCAGAAACTGACGATGGCTGCAACACAGAGAATTTTGGTGAAATGAGTTTGATTTGATGAGGTTTGAGCTACATCTCTCCACCGAACTGTAGTTTTAATCTCAGCTCTCAGTATGCAACAACCATAACAAATTCTCTCACCTTCACCTTCACTCTGCTTAAACACACCTACTGTAGACTTTATTACACAATCACAGCCTCAGTACATAAGTACAGTCATGATACAGTTCATTATGAGTTATACACTCAGTGTCATGTACCTGTGGATACCAAGCACTATCTTCTCCAGTTATTGTGTTTAGATTTAGATTTTTTTTTCTGATTCGTGGTTTATTTCCTCGTCTGTTGCTCTCTTTGCATGTCACCTGACTTCTGTCTGCTAAAATAAGGAATCTTTACCTGGAACTGTAAACATCTCTATCATCTGATAGTGTGAAGCACTACCTTTATGCATGTGGTTTTTATACATATACACTGTAAAATGTTCCATAAATATTTAAATTTGTACTCTATGTATATATCATTATTCCTAATAATTAATCTAAAAGTGTCCACCGTTAATGAACCTACTCCTGTTCTGCTGCGCTGTTGTGTAGTTGCTATATATATATATATATATATATATTTTGCTGTTATATATTTTGCTATACAGCAAACATTAAGCAGCACAGTCAGCCCAGTATTTACAGTATTTTAATGCTAAACAGTTTTGATGTCAGTGAAGAATGTTTGTAAGATTTGCTTTATTATCACATTGATTATCAATCCTGCTGCTAAACCTGCTATACATTGGCATGTTTTCATATTACACACTAATAAATATTAATAAGAATTATTTTACATGCAAAGATCATTTCAAACACACAATCACTTCATGAACTGAGTCAGCAATTTAAAACAAAGTACTGTATATATAGACTTCCGGTCCACTATAAAAAGAACACTTTTACATCTGCTTATTTATACACAGTAGGTCATTTCATTTATTCAGTCAGCCAATCATGTGGCAGCAGCACAGTGATTTCAGAAGCTGCTGGTCTCCTGGGATTTTTACACACATAATTATCATCAACTAAACCCACTCTCATCTCTCCTTACTGCTTTTAGTCTCTGCCTCATGCAAAGACTTTTCATGTCCATGTGCATGTTTGAGTTCAAAGTTTTCTATAGTCCTGTCATGTTCTATTCTGATTGTTATTTTGATTCTTACCCATTAATATCTGCCATATTTCATTACAATCTCCCTAGGATTCCTAAAAGCTTAAGATTGTACTGTTTCAGGGTCTAATTCAGGACTGTGGGAAATGAATCTAAAGCTCTGTATGAAGAGTTAAAATGAGAGCTACAGTCTTACTAACACCACTATAAGCAGTCAGTCGAATGGCATTGTGGGTACTGCAGGATTAAACTAAAGTGAAAAATCATGAACACATAGATGAAAGAAGTTTAAACTAAAAACTCCACTTGAAATTTTGTTACAAAATACATTTTGAACACCACTGAAGATCACATTGTAATTATAAAGATTAACATGTATGCTTTTCAGGGTGGATTTTTCCTTGAAAGCAAATTAATGTAATTTGATTTTCATACATAAAATAGTGTGATTTAGTATTATACTACTTCTGCCTGTTGCAACTAGAACCTAAACTAGTCTGTGTTAACACACATCTCACTTCCTATTATGTTTCTTTAGAAAAAAGGGGGTCTTCCAAACGACCAAAAACGAAAGTACACCAACTGTGGAAGAGTGAACTTTGTAACAAAGCATGTTTACTTTCATCTACACATCTTAAAATAAGTGAGTATTTAGATTTTTGGCAAAAGTGATAAGTTAATTTGGGCTAAACACAGGTGTAATGTAATTTAGTTTGAACAAATAATGTGAAATTGTCTTTCAGGGATGATGGTTGTTGGTGTGACTCTCCTGATTTTCTACAGCTTTATGGAATCTCATTCAGGTATGAAAAAATATTCTCATGTGTGTGTAAGCATTAGTGAATTCTATGGTTGTGGAATTAATGTTGTATATAATATAGTTTATATTTGGTCTACTTGTAAACACTGAAATGAAGCCTGAAAGCAGATTAATTTGCTGTTAGCGTATAAATAAAACTCACAGATAAACATTCTGAATAATATTCTGTGAATCTCTGTACACAAGAGTAACATGTGAAAGTGTGTAATGATTCACGATTATAAAGAAAATTTTCAAAACTCCCAGAGACTAGAACCTGTTCTACATGTGGAATTAACTAAATTAATCGGACCTCGTCAGACCTGTTCAAGCTTTCATTTGTTTTGCATTTGTTCTCTGGGGAAGAGAGAAATGTTTTACAGCATTGTGGTCCTGAAAAACAAAACTGATCCTCATCACTCTTCAATAAAACAACTTCCTGTAACTTCAGGGTTTCTGATTGTTGAGATTATTTTTTGATCCATTATATTAATGTGTCAGTTTGTAAAACATCCATCCCTAGTTTAAACAATGTAAAGGAGAAAAGAAAAAGTCTAGCTCCTTTTATTTTTAGGTTCAGCATGCATCAAAGGTTTTTTTTCCCAAATTCTGTTCTCTCCAAGTTTCCATTTAAGGTTAAGTTGATAGGAATGTTTATTGCATTTCGGAGGTGTGATGTGTGTGCTAGAAGTTCTACATACATTATGCATGCGATGCACCAAGGTACAAATGTTTCATTATACCTGTACAATGTGAAGTTCACAGTAATTAACTTTAAAATACATTTATAGTAAAATATTGCAATATCATAAATCCAATAAATTATGGATGCTGGGATTGAAGCACACAACATTCTTAACTGTAAGGCAAAGCCTTAAGCACAAAGTCACCACAACTAGCCCAAATAACCGGTACTGATTCAGTATAATATTTAGTGGTGTTAATTTAGTATTATAAACGCTTGTGGTTGTACTAAAAGGGCTAGCTCTGGTGGCTCAGTTCCTAAGGATTTAAATTACAGATCAGAAGGTGGTGTGGTCAAGTCCTAACACCACCAACCAGCAATATCTGCATCCTGGAACAAGACTCTTCAGCTCAGTTGTATCCTGCATTGAGGGAATATACTGGATTATGTGTTACTTTAGATCAAGTTATACATTACAGTCTTTACTGTATGTTTTTTTTACTAAACATTTAACAAATTTGCAAATTAGATTGGAACTTTATTTATTTTATTTATTTAAATTTAATGTTAAGGCATTTATAATGCCTTAACATTAAAACCTCTGAAGGATGAAGTGAATAATTTATTATCTCAATACAGTGGCTCTTTGCGAAGAGAGGGATAAACTCACCAATTACTTTATTAGAGACACCTGTATACCTACACATACATGTAATTATCTAATCAGTCAAGTGTCTGGTAACTGTGTTGTGTATAAAATTGCACAGATACAGGCATTTAACTTCAGGCAACGTTCACATAAACCATCAGCACAAAACTCTGATCTCGATGATTTTGACTGTGTCATGATCAGTGTCAGACAGATTTGAGTATTTCTATAATAATTGCTGATCTCCTTCGATTTCATGCACAACAATCTCTGGAATTTCCTCAGAATAGCGGTGTAATAAAACAAATCTGGTGAGTGGCAGTTCTGTAACTAAAAGAAATAAAAGAATGGTCAACATGTCAGTCCTTAAGCAAACAAATTGCTTTCTGTGTTGCAATGTTAAACATTTATGTATGTGTGTATGCATGTACAGGTAGTTCCCTACATAATGACCTATGTATGAACTATGTACTGTAGTGAACAAGTGTTAAACAACCCAGAATAGGTTTTATATTGTAGTTGTCCAAAGTAGCTACATTTAGCTCGGCAAATTCATGGCATTCTCTCATCTGATTCATGAGGTAGTCACCTGGAATGGTTTTCAATTCACAGGTGTGCCTCATCAAGACATTTCTTTCCTTCTTAATGTGCTTTACACAATCATTTGTCTTGTGAAGGGGAAGAGTGGGTCAATAGCCCAATTATTGGTCAGTCAACCAGAACAATCTCAAGAACCAAAATCATCTAATGTTCCACAGACAAACCATCAGCATTGTTCAGGGTGATATGAGGATCACCACAAAGGCAAAGAGTGAAACTGTTTTTGAAATATGTTATTCATTGTTCATTTCATATTTATGTTTTCATCAGCTAATGTGTACAGTCCTATACAATTTGTAAGCGATCATCAAAAAATATGAGTTTCAGTTTTCATGGCGAATGTACTGTTAAAGTCCCACAAGATAAGATATCATTCCATCACCTTTAGCTTTAATTACAGCACATTCACCATTTGAGTCCTGAAATATGCCTGTGCCATCATTGAATAAAAACTTCATTAATGTGATACCCTGGCATTCAGTGCTCTCAGGTCATCAGCTGACTACCTTTTATTTCCACATAAAATTTTTGAACCTAGACCTGACCAACTAAAGCAACCCCACACCGCAAACACTGTCTCCAGAGGTTTGTACAGTTGCCACTATGCATGATGGGTGCATCGCTTCATGCATTTCTCTCCTTACCCTGTTGCACCCCTCACTTTTTGGACTAGGGTCAAACTGAACTCAGCAGACTACATGACCTTTCAAAGTCCAAAGTTTAGGCTCCCTAGCAAATTGAAGCCTTTTTTTCTGATAAGTCTCACTAACAAGTGGTTTTCTTACAGCAACACTGCAGTTTACTCCCAAGCCTGTGATTGAGTGCACTCTAATTTTAACTATTTTATAGTTTTGATTTTTATCATGCCAAATTTTACCAAGTGATCTCCAGTCACGAGCTTAAACCCCAAATTTCTTACACAAAGTTGATGGTTCAGCAATATCCGTCCAGGTTTTGATAATGTGTTAAAAGGTTCTTAACCCAGTTCCTTTAAAATTGTTTTCTTTGCTTGATGCAGCCCAGTAGTTGTACTCTTCTGAATGGTGACTTTTTTTTGACCAGACAGCATAATTGCCTAAATAAGCCTTGCTTTGTTTTGACGTAAGTGTTTTATTTGAGACAAACATCTGACTGACACTGCCATGGGTTTTTACTCCCCATGTCAGGGAAAAACTCCACTCAGTGTCTCATATTTGTTCTGACAGCCTGATTCTTTCTGTCTTGACCATTGTATCTATAAGTTATTATTTGTTTCTTTTTTGAAAAAAAAAAAACAGAGCAGTTAAAGGTGGTTGGGCCAGAAGCTTCTCTTGATGCTGTTGCTGGTGAAAATCTGGTTCTTCCTTGTTTCATCAAACCCAACACCAGTGCTGTGGACATGACAGTGGAGTGGCTGAGGCTAGAGGAAATGCCCTTATTAGTGCATCGCTACAGGGATCATGCAGACAGATATGAAAAGCAGACTCCATCATACGGAGGAAGAACATCACTGTTCAAAGAAGAGCTACAGAAAGGCAACGCTTCACTCAAACTCTCACCTGTCCGAGTCTCTGATGAAGGAAAATATAAGTGTCTCATTGAGGACAAATCCTGGTATGATGACATCATTGTTCACATCAGGGTTGAGGGTAAGTAACATTTTTGCATTTAAGCTTTACACAATTAACTTCACAGAAAACCTGTATATTATGATACCATAATATCAGTGGTTTTTGCATACATTATTTGTATTTTCTATTGTATTTTTTGTTTGTTTGGGTTTTAGAATGGGAGTTAGCTTAATGCGCCCAATGAGAGAAATCTTTAAGGGGGACCATTTGGAAAGATCTTTCTTGATTTGTTCAAGAAGAATACCAAAATTATGTTTAAAAAGATGATTATGTTGGGGAGTAATACAGATACCAAGATATGTGAATTTATTTTTGACTATCTTCAGTGGTATGTTGGAGTACTGTAACTGCATGTCTACTTTACTAATTGGAAAACATTCACTTTTATGCGGATTGAGTTTATAGCCAGAAAGCTGACCAAAATTCTCAAGTAAGGAAAGAGCTGCCGGTAAAGAAGTCTGTGGGTTAGAAATAAAAGCAAGAAAACATGCATATGCATATAGAGTAACTTTATGCACGGCGTCACCACATGAAATACCAGTAATCTGTTTTACATTCACGTAAAGCAATTGCTAAAGGCTCAATAGCAAGGGCAAATAATAGTGGGCTTAACTGGCAACCCTGACGAGTTCCATGATGTAATTTAAACGGTTGAGGAAACAGGCCATTTGTCAAAACTACAGCGGTGGGAGCACTATAAAGTAATTTAATCCAAGAAAGTTAGGCCGGACAGAACCCAAATTTTCCAAAAACTAAAAAAAGGTATTCCCACCCTACCCTATCAAACGCCTTCTCAGCATCCAAAAAGACAACACATTCTGGAACAGAATAATGCTGAGAATATACCACATTCAGTGAACGGCGGATGTTAAAAAAAGACTGACGGTTCTTTATAAATCCTGTTTGATCAGGTGAAATGATGGTGGGGAGAACACCTTCAAGTCTTGAGGCAAGCACCTTAGCTAAAATTTTTACGTCACAATTAAGCAGGGAAATAGGCCTATATGAAGCACAATCCAAAGGGTCCTTATCCTTTTTAAGCAATAAGGAGATACATGCTTGATTTAAAGGGGAGAATACCGGTCTTAAAGGACTCTGCAAAAACAGTCAGAAAAGGAGCAAGCTGTGCAGAGAATTTTTTATAAAAATCTGACGGAAAACCGTCGGGTCCTGGGGATTTCCCAGATTGTAAGGAAACAATGGCAGCTATCACCTCCTCGTCTAAAATTGGCTTTTCTAAAAGATTACGGGCATCAGAAGATAGTATGGGGACATTTAATTGATCAAGAAATTGTTTAGTATACTTCTGCAAGAAGGGGTTAGCGGTGTACAAAGTGGAGTAAAAATCTCTAAATTTTTCATTAATGAAATAAATCAGGAGTGTTGAAAGAAAAGGGGAGATGTGGCAGAAAAGGTGAGCTTTGTGAGACCCTAGTGGAGAGTCTGCATGGAGTAGATGTGAATCCCTGCCATGTCACCCTATACGACTGGCCTTATAGATAAGAAACAATCCATTGCCATGCTATGCCACAGTTTCCAAGGCTTGCACGGTCAAGTACTGCTGAGAGGTCCAGGAGGATGCGGACAGATGACAGTTTAGCCAAATCTGGCACAATGGAATTCCTTTGAATCCAGACTGGTTAGGGTTATTAAGGTTGTTCTGTGAGAGATAAAGAGACATTTGGTTAAAAAAAAATGTAAAGGAAAGGAGAGAAGTGATATCGCCTGATAGCTTAAAAAGATAAATCGGTCTAACCCTAGTTACTGACATCTGCTGGATATAGGCAGTGTTTTTTGAGGATAGGAGTAACCCTTGCCTTCTTAAATGCAGCAGGAACATTACCAGATGATATAGTAAGATTGATGATGAAGGGGAAGATGTACTGTAGAGGTTGGGGAAGATCTGGCAGATTTTAAAAAAATTTTCCAACATAAAAGACAAAAGACTCATCCACAGTCAGGGAGGATGGAGCAGAAGGTACATCGGACACAGTACATCGGATAAAAATAGCTGTGCTATCTCTAATGGTAGAAAAGAAAAGGATTCAGGGTCTGGAAAGGATAATAGACAGGATTATGTAGGGTAAGAGTGAAGGATATCGTGTAATGATCAGAGTTGTGAAGTGGGATAGCAGTGATATCTTTAGCGGGAGATGGACAGAAGAAAACCAGGTCGGGGGATTTCCCACTGTTGATCACTCAAACAGCTGACTCAAACTACCCGCTAACCCCTCTACAATTTTGCTTCTTCAATGTCTTTAGATCACATAGGCCTGGTTTGGTGGCAATCATGTAAATTCCCTAGGAGGAGTATATCAAAATCCAATGGATGCGTTTTAGCAAATGACACAAAATAACTGCATGTTTGTGTGCGTGGTGTGTGAGTTTGTGTGTTGACATTTGTGATGTGTGTTAGTATGTGTGTGTGAGACATGTGAATTGTTAGTGTGTGTGTTTCTACGTGCATGCATGAGAGAGAGAGATGTGAGTGTGTGAGTTTTAAATTTGTAATGTGTGTGTATGTGTGTAAAGTATGAGTGTGTTTGTGCGTGTGTGTGTGCATGTATGTGTCCATGTGTATCCGTGTGTGGCCAAGATTTATTTATTTTTTTGTTTGTTTTTTATTGTGGCCAAGATGTGGGTGTTTGAGTGTTACAATTTCTGATGTGTATGTGTGTAGATTAGGCTGCAGATGCTGGAAAAAAAGCAATACACTATGATGTTACTCAGTGTGATGTCACTGAATGTGATGTCACTGAATGTGTCACTAAATATAATGACGCTCAATATAATGACACAAAGTTATTAACCACTTTTCAGCATAAGTTTAAGTCATGTGCACAGCTGACCCGTTTGAGATATCAAAAATCCCTCTACAATTGTCCATCCTTAATGTCCTTAGATCACATCGGCCCCGGTTTGGTGGTGATCGTATAAATTCCCTAGGAGGAGTATATCAAAATCCATCAAAAGTTGTTCAGATAGCAACAAACAGCTCAATTAGGTCTAAATGTGTACCGAGTTTTGTGTGCATACGTGCATGTGTGTAGCAAGTGCTGCATAGCAAGTGAGCTATGCAGCCAAATCTCTTGTGAGGGCCCCGGGTCACGCAACTCTTGGGCATCCTAATGGCAGTAGATTCCAACCTGTCTGCCAATTTTAAAAAAAGTTTTTAAGCATGTTAAGACCCCCATAAAGCCCAACATAGTGGGTAAAAAAATCCTTAGGAAAACAAGAGGGTCCTGCACATCCTATAATGCTTTTGCCCTAAAAACAAGAGGGTCCTGCACATCCTATAGTGCTTGGGCCCTAAACACAAGAGGATCCTGCACATCCTATAGTGCACAAGAACCGATGCCATAGCCACCCGGACACACCGAAAGAAACAGTGGGCAAAGAGTGCACGTTCACTTAAAGGGGAATGCCTAAAAGACAAAAGTGACAGTTTGGGTCTAATGAAACAAATTATAACAGTGTCCACTGATGTCAAAAGGGACTTAGCAACTAAACTCTAATGTCTATACTGTGTGTGTGTGTATATATAAATATATGTACGTGTGTTTGTGTATGAATTAGCTACTTTTCAGCATTAGACATCTAAACATGATATGTAAACATGAAGCCATATTAAAAGAACAAGAGGAAATAGTGGACATAGTTTAGTACTGCAGGAGTCAGGCCAAAACCATGTCTAGTCAATGGGCTCATAAATGTAAAAATGAGTTATGAGCGTCAAAATCATATTCTTTCCATGTAAAATGTTTGAACAAATGTTTGAAAAATGTTTGTAACAGACTCATCTCTCTAAGTAAATTTTTCATTATATAATATCTACTTATATATATTTGCATATATTTGTAATATCACATTTATTCAAAGCTTCAATTTTATGTAATATGTGGATAGCCATTAGATATTAGCTTAGCCTACTATACCAGTATTTCTTGCTATTTTCTTTGCCTACTGATTATTGTTTATTTGCTATTTCTTTTAGTTTTACTCTTAATTCATAAGGTACCTGGCATCTTATTAAAACGTCAAACACTGAGATGAATCCTGACTCGTCTGTACTTTATGGATGGAGTTTGACTTGCTGTTAAATTGCATGCGTAGATGCAAGGAGAACAGTACAATGGTCAAAAACAAAAGAGACTCAAAATACTATAAGTGTATACTATACATGTCATGGCAGATTCTAAACTGAGGGTTACAGCGGATTCATACACATTCACATTCCATACAAACTTAAATAATTCTTTTGATTGTGTAAAGCTGCTTTGCGACAATGAAAATTGTTAAAAGCGTTATACAAATAATATTGAATTTAATTGAATCTGTCGGACTCAGTGTACAGTAAGAGATTCATGAATCCAAAGATTTAGTGGCTTCTAGGGATTCGATGAGCGCCCTCTAGTGGAATATTATAGGAAAACGCAGTCAGAATCCCTACTGACTCAAGTGACTTGTGAGACTCGGAACCGTTCAGTGAGTGATTCAGAAGGATTCGAATCCGTTAATGTAGCCGGGTTTAACACTCGTAGGTGATCATTAGCAACTCTGAAGCCAAACTAACACGGGCATTTTTATATCCCTAAACTTACGAGTCCTAAAGCGCCGCTACTCCTTAACTGTTAATTAACTGGGTTTTTCGTTTATCTCAAAATTTTGTTAACTGAGCACTCGCGTGGCTAAGCTCATCTCAGTAATCAGGGTGCCTCAGTATAAAGACTGTGTCAAATAGTCTGAAACAAAAATGTTTGTGTGTGTGTGTTCGATAACAAGGTAATATAGGCAGCCTTTCTGAAATTAGTTTTAATACACGAGTCTTAGTTTAGCTCTATACGTGACCTTAAAAGCTTAATATAATTTCAGTATATTTAAAACTTTCTTCTTTTTCATGATTATAGCTCAGGGAAGCCACCCAGTCATCACGATGGAGAGTTATGATAACTCAGGAGGGGTTAATCTAGTGTGTGAGTCCAGAGGCTGGAATCCTGAACCTGTGGTTCTGTGGCTGAATAAAGAAGGAGACACTCTACCAGCTGAAGAGACACAGATACACAGAGAGACTGAGGGCTTCAGTGTGAAACGCCGCATCACTGTTCATGATTATAGTGACTCCAACAGATTTTACTGCAGACTTCAACAGAAACATCACATGATAGAAGCAGAAGTCATCATTAATAGTAAGCAAAATCATTAATACATGAAAAAAAACTTGAAATAAGACATAATAAAATAAAACTTTTAGATTTTTTTAAGATTTATATAGTAACATATGTCATTACATATGAGGTAATTAAACATGAACACGATAAAGATAATACTTTTGTATTAGAACGTGTGCATTTTTGAATTTTTTTTTTGTGTGTGTTTGTTCTGTCTTTCCAGTTATGTCTTGAAATTATGAAGTATTCTTGCCCAGGTTTATAAAAATATCTGTAACAGGCCTGGTTTTATTTCAGGTAAAGTCTTTGAGGCTTGGAAGTGGGACGTCGGCATTTCAGTGTCAGCATGTCTTATTACTCTTGGAGCAATAATAACTGCAGTTATCTGTTACAAGAAAGGTAATCTTAAAATTCCTTTATAACATTCCTAGCACATTCAAACACACTCACTTTAAGTCAGGAAGGGTTGTAAATCATCCACTTATATCAGGTGCGTTAGCGCACAGAAAACCATGCCATGCTTTTTGGGAAGCGAAAGATTTAATTCAGCCCTGTCTTAAAATTTCAGTTTCTTTATCTATTATATATAAAATTACCACAATCCTTTTCTAAAAGTAAAAAAAAGGATATTTAATAAATGAAAAGTTTGAGAGAGTATCACGTTTCTGTCTGCACATCAGGACATTATTACAGAAAACATGATTTAGCTTTAAGGTTTTTCATTAGAAAACCCTAAAGTAGCTATACATTAAAGTTTTTAATTAAAATGCTTAAATGTTTGCAATGTGACATAATTCTGCAACATTATGCAAATTAGCATATTGATACTTAGACCTCAATAAATTCAATTATATTTTATTTTGTATTACTCCTTTAACAATGGACATTGTAAAGCTTTAAACAACACCCCCCAAAAAATGTTTTTTATATAAATTTAAAATATAGATGCTCCGATCAGCATTTTTGGGGACGATCACCGATTACCGATCACCAAGATCATGATCTGGCGATTGTTGATCACTGCCGATCACAGAATGGCGGGGGAATGGGAATCTTTTATCTATAATCTAGCAGAGTTTGCACCATTTGTAGAAATGAAACTAACTCTAAATTAACTATATATTTTAAAAAAAAACTGTAAAAATAGGCTACATTCAAGATCTTGAAGAACCACCAAATGTTTATTTTAGAAAATGAGAATTTTACAGAAACTGCTGTATGGTTCACGTCGTTTAAATGCATCACTCACAGTCGGCTGGTTGAGGGATGGGGATGTTGTTGGCTTCGGCTGGTTTAGTTTCTCATACTCGGCATATTCATTTGTATGACGTGTTCTAAGATGCCTAATCATGTTAGTGGTGTTAAAATGCCGGTGCTTGCTTCCACCTCGAGAGATTTCATCACGACATACATTGCAAACGGCTAACTTTACATCTTTATCGGACACTTGAAAAACTTCCAGACGGGAGAACTCGTGTTGCCACTGGTAAGCTCCGCTCTGCTGTTGTTTACCTGTGCGCCGTGCATGCACATGTGAAAAAGTCGCACAAGTAATTTCCGTCCATTGATCGGCGCTTTTGGGGTTCACTGATCAAGCTATTTTAAACCAATATCGGCCGATCATGATCTGTGGCCGATCAATCGGAGCATCACTAATTAAAAAGGTAATTTTTTAAATATATGAATATATATATATCTCCAAAGCCATTGTGGATGCTGAAGGAGAAGGTGACATGAAAAGCTCTCAGAGAGATCATAAAGAAGAAACCTTGAGAGTAATAAAAGACTTAAAAGGGTATCCATACTCATTTGGGTGATACAGGATAGTGTGATAATTAAAAAATGAAATACCTTCCATAACTGTATTATATGAGATCAAATGTGAAATGTATAATAATAAATGTGTTCATATAAGTCTACTAATAAAGAATTAGGTACAAAATGGTTCATGACAATTTCAGTTTTAAAACTATAAGTGACATTAAAACATACCAGTTCACCATAAAACTATAAGTGTTGGATTAAGGTGGTACAAGTAACTTAGTGCCATGTGCGACTGGCCTGGGCACATTCAGAGCACATTAGCTTAAACACACATTGAGACAACCTTTATGGCAGGGCTACAGGAAAAAAGGAATTCGCAGTCCATCTTCTAGACAGTTATCAATTTTTAACTTTCCAAACCAACAGGTGCAACAACAGTACAGACCACCGTATCAGGCAAAATAACAGCATCCTTACAGAAACACAAATAAAACTGCACTGTAAAAAAAAAGACAGCCACAACGGAAAAAAGTATAGTGAGTTGCACAGCGTTATTAAGTTCACTTAATTTTAATAGAAATTTGCTGGCCAAACAAAATATTTCACCTTGCTGTTTAGTTGACAAATTGTGTACCCAGTTCAAAATCTTAAGTTGACTCAACTCAATTCAAATACAGTGGCACCTCAAATTGCGAGTAACGTGGTTTGCGAGTGTTCCGCAAGACGAGCAAAGATTTGTAAGAAATTTGACTTTAAAAACGAGCAAGACTTGGTTTACGAGTACAGAGTATCATGTCTTACACATGCGCTTTTTGTTTTGACGCCGAGCGTCACGTGATCACAACTGTGGGTAATCGTCTCCCCTGCTTGGTCTTAATATGGTATAATCAACATCTGTGCACGTGTGTACTGTTTACTATAACACTGTGCCCACCTGTGTGTGTGTAAAACATATTTTATTTTGTGTTTGTAGGTGTGCAGCGTTCATGTACTGTTTATTATAACACAAGTGTGCGCCCATTTAAAGCAAAAGAAAGTCTCATTAGAGAGGTTCAAGATCCCTTTTCTTTCTCTTCCTGGGTTAGCATGCCATTATGTGTAACGCGTAATTTGACACCATGCCCCTTCAAACACACACACTTTTCTCTCGCCTTTACACACACATACACACAGACTCCATACAGAAACACTCCTCTGTCGAGATTCTTTTTAAAGGTAAAGTAGAAGTTAATTTGTTTTTTATTTTTAATTTACAGCAGTGATTCTGTTAGCGTGCGCTCATGTTAAGCGTTAATGTGTGTGTATGTAAAACTCGAGTAAGAGAGGGGAAAGTGTTACTGTGTAAGACGAGAAAGGGAGAAAGGCTGATTCCTCCTTTCCTCTTACTTTAGCTTCACTTAAGGCACTTCAAGGCAAAGTGGGGAAAAAGATACAATTATAAATGTTTAGCTCTCTAACTCCTGTTCCTGCTCACCTCAGTAATGTCAGGGTGCCTCAGTATAACAATAAGCGGAAAACACCAGCCTCACATATACAACGTTTATTGTCTTAAATACCTGTAGGCTAACTAAAACATATTTTATATGTAAAAATTAAATACTCAATAAGTGCTCACCAAAATCATAGAATCCACAAAACGGACATCCTCACGTCTTCAGTGCAGTCTGATACCGTCAGTCTGGTAATGGGAAGGGGGCGGGGTTTTATAAATCACGTGATTGCACCTCAATGAAGATAAATTACTGACTCAACTTGATTTTTTACATTTATTCAGTCTGGGTCTCCAAAGTATTAAAGAACATTGGTTACCTGTTGTCTCAACAAATACCACTGTAAAAAGTTGGGCCACCAATACAGTATTACTTCATTCAACATTTATCTAGTTGGAATTTTTACAGTGTGCTTTGCAATATTTAAATAATAGAAGTAGTCATGAAAATAGTAAGTACAACAATATTGCAACAGCAGCATGATTATGAATATTTATTGCTACCTTTAGAATGCTTTCTATCTTGTCTTACTGATAGAGAATTAATTCTTGTGGCTGTCAAAATCCAATTTGAACAGAATTTAACTTTCAGTGGACATCATAAACAGGTGATTAAGTCTGTTTTGGCCCACTGTCGATCTCAGTTTGTTAGTAGTAGTTCCAATTTTGAAAAAGAAGTCTAGCATTGGTAAAACGCAAAGTCCTAAATATCCAGAGTACTACTGTATGTCAACATGTGGAACCCTGCTGGGGTGTACTTGTTTTTTTTAAATAAATTCTCTGAATTGTTCAATTTCGTCAACAAAATCTTCCACCAATTCAATTAATTTAATTTTATTTTATTTGTATAGTGCTTTTAACAATTGTCATTGTCGCAAAGCAGCTTTACACAATTAAAATGAATTATTTAAGTTAGTATGGAATGTGAGTGTGCATGAATGAAAATGGTCAGATAGTCCCTGATAAGCAAGCCGAGGGCGACAGTGGCAAGGAAAAACTCCCCAAGATGGCAGGAGGAAGAAACCCTAAGAGGAACTGAACTCTACAGGGAACCCATCCTCATTGGGTGAAACTAAGAGCAGGAATTAATCTGCATTTATACAGTGTGTTAGGTGGCAGCCAGTTTAGCTATAACAGTTGATGTTAATTGATGTTAATATGAAGTCCAGGCAGTTATTGGAGGCTCAGGTAAACTGCAGCCAAGTCAAGTCCTCAGAGAAACAGCTGTCAACATCAATCGAGGCCAGAAACGTTTTCGTGAAACTGTCCCCAGACACCAGACGCATCCCAAAGACACACACGGGGCATCCTTGTGATGAGTTCTCCAACCAGAAGCAGGGCACCATGTTAAGTCAGACAGGTCCAGAGGGCAGAGGGGGTCTGGATCACTGGCAGCTCAGGAACGACATCTCTCTGGAGAGAGGGGGGGGAGAACAGGGGAGGGGAGAGCAGAATAGGAGATATAACAGTCAGGTATGGTCACACTCACATAATGTATAATGTAATTATATATTTAGTGTAGCATGCAAGCAGAGACTTCGGCAGGACTAACTATAACAGCATAACTTAAAGGGAGAGCCAGAAGGAAACACAGACATTAGGGCTCCCTAATATGTAAAGCAACCAATCACCCATCAACAAACCTGAATGATCAATGAAAGTGGGGAAGACAGCATCTAAACATACTCTACATCCATGAGTCCCCCTGATCTGCTCCTATACCCAAGGCAAATTTATTTATAAAAATGCTTAATTAAATAAATAGGTTTTTAGCCCAGACTTAAACACTGAGACTGTGCCTGAGTCCCGAACACGATTTGGAAGACTATTCCACTAACTTTGGGACTTAAGAAAGACAGAAAAAAAGAAAAAGAGCTGTAAGACAAAGCTCTGCCCCCTGCAGAAAATTCTGCAATTTTATAGTTTTAATAATGCACGGTACTGACAAGCAGCCTGCATCCTTTGATCGAAGTAGGCGTGGTGGATCGTAAGATACTAGCAGTTCGCTCAGATACTGCGGCACGAGACCATTTAATGCTTTATATGTCAAGAGTAGTATCAATGCGAAATTTCACAGGGAGCCAATGCAGTGAAGATAAGATAGGAGTGATGTGCTCGTATCTTCTGGTTCTAGTGAGGACTCTTGCTGCTGCATTCTGGACTAATTGAAGCTTGTTTATGCACCTAGCTGAACTTACAGTAAGACCTTACAATAGTCCAACCTAGAGGTGATAAAAGCATGAACTCGTTATTTCTGCATCGTTTAGCAACAATATATTTCTGAGGTGAAAGAATGCAATCCTGGTAATATTATCTACATGAGATTTAAATTAAAGACTAGAATCTATAATCACACTGAGGTCTCTTACTGTTGCACTAGATAGAACAGAAAAGCCATCTAAACTTACAGTGTGATCTAAAATCTTGCTTCTAGCTGTATGCGGTCCTATGACTAGAACTTCTATCTTATCAGGATTAAGCAGAAGGAAGTTAATTAGCATCCAGTCTCTTATATCCTTTACGCATTGCTCAACTTTAGCAGGCTGGTTTTTCTCATCTGGTTTTGCTGAGATTTATAACTGTGTGTTGTCAGCATAACAATAAAAACTTAACATAATTACGGATTATTTTGCCCAAAGAAAGCATGTAAAGGGAAAAAAGCCGTGGGCCTAAAAATGAACCCTATAAAACACCAAACTCCACTAGAGAACATGCAGAATCATTACCATTTAAATCTACCTACTGATAACGATCGGTCAAATAGGATCTAAGCCAGGAGAGGGCTGTTCCCTTAATTCCTACTACATTTTCTAATCTGTGAAGAAGAATAGCGTGATCAATGGTGTTAAAAACTGCACTGAGGTCGAGTAATACAAGCATAGTTACACAACCCTGATCAGAGGCCAATAGGGAGGTCATTTACTACTTTAACTAGTGCTGTCTCTGTGCTGTGATAAGGCCTAAATCCTGACTGATAAAATTCATGTATGCCATTTCTATGTAGATATGAGCATAGATGCTTCGCTACTATTTTTTCCAGAATCTTGGATATAAAAGGGAGGTTTGATATTGGCCTGTAATTGGACAGCTGACAGGGGTCAAGGTCAGGTTTCTTAATTATCGGTTTAATAACTGCTAATTTAAAAGATTTTGGAACATACCCAATGCTGAGTGAAGAATTAATTATACTAATTATATAATTTAATTAACTCAATAGTTCTGTTATTTCTTTCACTATCTGTTTGAGAAATGTGTCGGTATAGGATCTAATATACAGGTTGATGAATTTGCAGAAGAGATGAGTGAAATTAGTTCATTCTCTTCAAGGGGAGTAAAGTATTTTGGGTTCCGATCTGACATGGTTAGTTTAACATCTCCATCAATTACATTGTGCGGTTTCAAAACCTTAATTTTCTGCCTAATATTTACAATTTTATTACCAATACAATTTTATTACCCTGTGTGGTAGTTGATGTGAATGTACGTTTAATACAGTAACGCGGCACTGTGCGTACATTATTACTATGACAAACTTTATTTGGGACAGATAGTGATCTGAGATGTAAACTTCATTGTGAATAAATTTCTCATACTTAATCTGAAGAATATTATTAAGTCTAACGTGTGACCTGCTTTATGGGTCGGTCCTACCACACACTGATTTACTCCTACTGAGTTGTCCTACACCACATCTTAGGCATATTTTTTCTAGTGATTAGCTGCTCCCATCTTGCATGGCGATGGATGAAAGAATCCAAATGTTTGCTTAATGTTTTGTAAGTAGAATACCTCTAATCAAGTTTGGAGACGAGTTGGAGACGAGTGTATGACAGCTCAAAAAAAATTGCCAAGTAAGGTGATTCGCCATTGTTTTAGCATCGGCCTTTTGCCCTGTAAACAGCATCAGGTGAAGTTGTCATGGCGAGACTCGTACAACATAGTGGCGTTTCCAGTGGTTGAGCAATCTGTCCCCCTGTCTCTGACTCATTAACTAAGTGAGGTGGTAGTGAGGCATGATTGGTGTCACCTTGTCAAAGCTAGAGTTAGTTGCAGCAAAAACTAAGGGTCCAGTTGTAGTTGTTTCAGCCACACCAGTGATTGCTGGCAGTCCTCCTGCTCTCGATAAGCGTTTTCTGGATGACTAGATGATGATTCTGCAATTTTTAAATATCCAGTCAATTTAATTTTAAATAATCCAGAATTTTCTTCAGCCATTGTGCTTTTTCGTTTTTGTACTCCGCTATCATATTTTTTTTTTTATATTTTGCCGCTGTGCTGTTTACTCAGAATGACACAACAGTGACACAGTGACCTCACTAATCTGTGCACAAATACCCATTTTTTTAAATGTTTCTCATGGCGCAATAGGGGTCAAGTGGGATTTTTTTTTTAAGTAAATTTAAATTTACCCCTGAGTCCCCTGTTTTTTTTTTTCCTTTACATAAGGAAAAAAATAAAATCACAAAAGGCTTGATTAAACAAATACATTATCAGTCTAGATTTAAACACTTTGAATTGTAAACATGTTCCATGACTTTAGGGCTTTGTAAGAAAAAGCTCTCGCCCCAGCTAGAATATTCATTATACATATTATATTTCATTTTACAAGGTACCTTGTAAAAACTGTACAAGGCAGCTATTAATTGAAGTAGGCATAGCAGATCAGATTTTGTTAGTGTCTTCTTACATTTTCCCAGGTTTCCCTCTCTCTTTGTTCTCTGCGAGTTCTTTCTCATTCCTTACACATATGACAAAATTTCCTATAGATCGTTTTCCTCTCTTTTTTTCCCTTGATTTCACCAGACGAAGATGATGACTCTTGCTGTCTTGATCTGGCAGATGTGCATGATGCAGGGTTCTTGGCTAATGGTTTCTACAGTATGTCTCTTTATGCTATTAATAAACTAGAATATTCAGACACCATCTTGTGGTGTGGATGGAGTTTGCCTGTTCTCCCTGTGCTTGGTGGGCTTTCTGAGGGTGCGCCGGTTTCCTAATACACTACAAAGACATGCAGATTATGTTAATTGGCATTCCCAAATTTGCGAGACAGAGGCAAAAATAGTATGTGAACCTTTAGGAATTTCATGTTTTCTGCATTGATTTGTCATAAAATGTGATCTGATCTTCATCTAAGTCAAGAGTATTTGATGTGCCTAAAATAAATAACACAAAAAATCTGACCTTTCATGTCTTCAACACACACATTCAACATTCAAAATGGTAGTGAAAAAAGTAAGTGAAACCTTGAAATTAATAACTGGTTGACTGACCCTTGGCTGCAATAACCTCAACCAGACACTTCCTATAGCTATGGATCAGATTTGCATCGTTTAAGAGGAATTTTAGCCCATTCTTCCTGGCAGAACAGCTTTAGCTCTATCATATTGTTTGGACATCTCATGTGTATGGCTCTCTTCAAGTCATTCTATAGCATCTCTATTGGGTTGAGGTCTCTGCTCTGACTTGGCCAGTTCAAAAGTTTTTTTTCTGAAGCCATTCTGTTGTGGACTTGCTCTGGTATTTTGGATTATTTTCCTGTTGTATCACCCTACTTTTACAGAGGTTCAGCTGACATACAGATATTCTTATATTATCTTTAAGAATTTTTGACTACAAGCTGACTATGACTACAAGCTGGCCCAGCAAAGCAGGTCCAAATCATGATACTTCATTTCCACCATACTTTACGGTTGTGAGGATTTCATGATGATATGCAGTGCCCTTTTTACGTCAGATGTATATTTGGTTCTTTCCAAATAATTTAATATTACTTTTACAAAAATTCACAAAATATTTTGTCAATATCGCTGTGGAGTGTCAATGTGCTCTTTCACAAACTTAAGGGCGTGCAGAAATGTTCTTTTTATTAAGCAGCGGCTTTTTTGTGATGTCCTGCCATGGACACGCTACGTGTCAATTAGGGTTGTGCCGATAGACGATACTATTGTCTATCGACGATAGTCTCGTCTATCGACGATAGTCAGCTATATGGACGATACAGATGTCGCCATTAAAAACCCACGTTTCAAGAAAAGGAATCCCGTGACTTGCCACGGCTGCGCACGGCAAGCTGTGAAAATGCCCTTCATTACCTGTATGGGGCAGTCGTGTTTCAGTCTGAAGTATTGTGTGTCTACTGAAGCCGAAAATGTGTTCTCTCTCCTAGTCACCCATTGACAGCAAGCGACAGAGCTCATAAACATGTCGAGCTCAAACTGTAAATACTGATAAGTATTAATTCTTCATTTTCTTCTCTCCTTCAATGATACTTCTTCGACGGCGCTTTCTTCATTCAGTATAATTATTATTAGTAGTACTGCTCCGAATTTATTATTGTGATTTTTCCTTATTATTATTGTAACGCACCCGCGCGTGTGCAAAAAAACTACAATGAGGTATGATATGTTAGCCTAAAACAATTGTTTTATTGTGTTTATGCGCCTTTAAATATACACTAAACAATAAACACTGCCTTGTGCAAAGTGAAAGTGAGTTGCGCGTGCAACTTTTTGATCAAAAGGCTGATAAACGCGTGCGCAGATATGAGCAGATTTATCGATAAAACAACAGACATGAAATGAAAAAAATAACCACAAAAATATGTACTACTCTCTGAATACAACGCGACAGCACGCAGAATCCCTGGGCTTTGACTACTATCGTGTATCGGCGATCTTACAGGCTGACGATAGGACGATACGACAATGGGCATATCGCGCAACCCTAGTGTCAATGTTTTACTTACTGTAGACACATACACACAGATGTCAGCAAGTTCCAATGATTCCTTTAAATCTTTGGTCATTCGGGGTTGTTTCTTTACCTCACTGATGAGTCTTTGTTGTGCTCTTCAGGTCATTTTTTATTCAGGTATGCTAACACCTCACTCCAGTTAGCTTTTTTGAGGTCAGGATTCACATAATTTGTCCACCAGCACTATGAGGTTTTTATGATTGTTCTCAAAAAACACATACAAGATCCGATTTATTTTGTGTTATTATTTTAGGCACATTCTATTTGTCAAAAATCACATTTTATGGAAAATGCATGCAGAAAACCATGAAATTACAGTATTTTTCTTGCCCCTTTATATATATATGCAGAGGGTATAAATAATTTTGGACATGACACTTTTTGTTCAAATGTAAATAAAAGCTGAGAAATGTTGTTTTTTTTCACAATGATGCCTCTTGTACATCGTCTTATTATCTTTTGGGAGAGCCACATTGCATCTCTTTTCCACGCAGATGGATAAGTGGGTCGGTCGCATGGGCGCCGCCGACAAAGGCCGTGTGTTTGTGAGCATGTGAATGTATTGCCCTCTTTCCCTATTAATAAGTTGGGTCTATTTTATATGTGTTTTGAAACACGCCCTCTTTCACTTGTATTTTACAAAGGAAAAGATATTGATGCTTTCTCGATACAGAGAATTTCTCTGAGCAAATAATTAATAATAATGTCCATGGATGAAAAGGGGAGAAAAGAAAAGGTGGAGCTAAAAAGTTACAAACACACCTCAACTATCAGTGTGGAATCATATGAGGATCATAAACTAACACCTTCTTAGGTTTACTAACCGTGCCCCTTTACTCACACCTCAGGTTTTAACCATTTAAATGTTACCGCCATACTGGCCCTGGCAAGACTGTAAACATAAGAAGCATGATAGCGTTTACGTTTTGCAAGCAAATTTAATGGAGTGTATTTATGTTCAGAGTTTTATGATAAGTGTCAAGTACCAAAAAGTTTCATCTATAGATCTTTAAAATCTGGATATTTAATATCATAATATATTACATACTATAATGTATTCATAAGCTACTAATATGCTGTACTACACTGTACTAACAAATCCTATTTTACACTCACATATTCTATATTATTTTTACTGTATTATATTTTAATTGTTTATAAAAATTAATTAAAACAATGAAACCTTAATGATGCCAATGTCTTTTTGCTGCGCAATTGTTGATGATGTTCCCCTTTATTTGTTCTAACTTTGACATAGAGAAGGCTCATTTAGATTTTTTTACTGAAGTAAAAGTGCTTTGCATTGACCTGAAGCACAGGAAAACTATAGTGATGGGGCCGTTGACAGAAAAAAAAAACATTTATGCCATTAGAGACATCACAAGTATTGCCAGGAAAGCCAAGTCAAATCCATGCTTGAGAATGATGACAAATGTTTGTCTACCATGGTTCCATTAAGGAATTAATTTCATGTAAGCCTAAAAAATCTGAGCTCCATCGTTCACTTGTATTTGTTTACAGAACAGGTTTGTCTTCATTATTATTGCACATTCGTTCATGTATTTTTTGAGGGTCCAAAATGCAACATCATCTGATATGTACATGGCAAGCATAGAGGGCTAAAATACCAAAATCTATACCTAGGATTCTATACCTCATGTTAAATATACACAGCGTTCCAAATTATTATGCAAATTGGATGTGTCATAAACATTAAATGTTTAGTTTTAAAATTAAACTCATGGATGGTATTGTGTCTCAGGGCTCTTTGGATCACTGAAATTAATCTCAGACACGTGTGATAATTAGTTTGCCAGATAAACCCAATTAAATGAAAAGTACTGAAGAAGGTTGTTCCACATTATTAAGCAGGCCGCAGGTTTCAAGCAATATGGGAAAGAAAAAGGATCTCTGCTGATGAAAAATGTCATATATTGCAATGCCTTGGACAAGATATAAAAACATTAGATATTTCACGAAAATTTAAGCGTGATCATCGTACTGTGAAGACATTTGTGGCTGATTCAGAGCACAGACGGGTTTGTGCAGATAAAGGCAGAATGAAGAAGGTTTTTGCAAGACAAATTCATCGGATTAAGAGAGCAGCTGCTGAAATGCCATTACAAAGCAGCAAACAGGTATTTGAAGCTGCTGGTGGCTCTGGAGTCCTGCGAACCTCAAGGTGTAGGATGCTTTAGAGGCTTGCAGTTGTGCATAAACCTACTTTTCGGCCACCCCTAATCAATGCTCACAAGCGGAAACGGTTGCAGTGGGTCCTGGCATACATTAAGACAAGCTTTTAAACAGTCTTGTTTACTGATGAGTGTCGTGCAACCCTGGATGGTCCAGATGAAGGGAGTAGTGGATGGTTGGTGGGTGGCCACCATGTCCCAACAAGGCTGCAACGTCAAAAAGGAGGTGCCAGAGTAGGCCGCTTTAGGGTCCCTGAAGGGTGAAAATGACCTCTGCAAAGTATATTGACCGACCACTTTCTTCCATGGTACAAAAAGAAGAACCGTGCCTTCCATAGGAAAATCATCTTCATGCACAACAATGCACCATCTAATGCTGCAAAGAACTTTGTTGTTGCTCGTTTGCACATTTGCACGTGCACTTTATGTTGTCTGTTGTCTGTAAAACCTGTAGATAGTCTTCCTTAGTTAGTAAGTTTTAGTTAGTTTTTGTTAATTTATGTTGTAATTTATGTTAGGTCAATCTGTCTTGTTTCTGCTAGCCAGCTAACTAGGCCTCTTAATTAGCTAGTTTAGCTTCTCTGTTAATTTATGTTGTAAGTTTATGTTGCATGTAGCACCTTGGTCCTGGAGGAACGTTGTTTCGTTTCACTGTGTACTAACTGTATATGGTTGAAGTGACAATAAAGCCTACTTGAACTTGAACTTGTGTCATTGGCTGCTATGGGCATAAAAGATAAAAAACTCATGGCGCGGCCACCATCCTCCCCTGATCTCAAACCCATTGAAAACCTTTGGAGCATCCTCAAGCAAAAGATCTACTGTATGAGGGTGGGAGGCGGTTTGCATCAAAACAGCAGCTCTGGGAGGCTATTATGATATCCTGCAAGAAATTCAAGCAGAAACTGTCCAAAAACTCACAAGTTCATTGGAAGAACTGTGAAGGTGATATCAAACAAGGGGTCCTATGTTAAGATGTAACATGCCCTGTTAGGATGTTTTTGATTGAAATAGCTTTAGATTTCTTTAAATATGACCTCCTAAAGCTGAACAGTGCATTTTCATTTTTTTTTGTTTTTATAAATATTATCATTAGGGGGTTTGTTCAATAAAATTCAAATTATACCCTAATGGTTGATGACTTGAAAATTATACTGACCGTCATTTGCATTGACTAATTACGAAAATCAGGGAAAGATATTATTTGTGTAATAATTTGGAACATGGTGTAGATTCATTTAATACCAATACATTAAAATATTTTGATTCATGCAGACAGTTTTCAAGCATTACATATTCAGGTTCAGGTTCTGCTCAGTTCGATTTCACTCTATAGAGGATTTAGTAATAAGATCAGAGATATAAACACATCGGTCATAATCCATTTAATCACATGTTTTCTATAACTGAGATGTAACATCATGCTCCACTTTGTAAAGCTTCATCATTTATTAAATATTTAACATCAAGGACAATTACATTTAATAACTGCAATCTGATTTGTTTTGTCCATTTTCCTTATCACTACATTATACTGTTTAATCTGCTTGTATTTTTATTTATATAGATATAATATAACTCAAAACCGCTTTATCTTTTTCAGCCTCAGTGCTTCAAAGGGAGAAGCAAAAAGCAGGTAAAAATAAACTTTTTTGCTTTAAAATTATCCAAATTATTTAATTGGAAAAAAAACCTAACATACCAAAAAAAATTATCACTACTGAGAGTGCGAGACTCTTTCTCAGACAATATCACAAAGGTAACTGGGAGCTTGTTAGTTCTTGTAACTAACTAAGAAGTTTTAGTTCTTGTAAAGTGACTAGAAATAATGACTGATTCATCCCAGTCTGTTGAAAACACACTTAGAGACACAATGTACCATGGTGAAGGTTGTAATTAATGCTAACAAATTCTGGGCAGCTCAGATCAGGAGTCCATATTTGGACAACAGGAAGGAGGCAGGAACAAGGTCGACCCAATAGTGCTCGATTAGATAATAATAATAATAATTATTATTATTATTATTATTATAAATTCTTTATTTACCTAAATTCCTTGAACTAAAATTTCAGTACCTCAGCATAAATATGGATTAATTTAAAACCGGTACAGCGATATATATTAAGATTCCTGCAGATAGTTTACAAGCATTACAAATTTAGGTTTAGGTTCTGCTCAGTCTGATTTCACTCCATAGAGCATTCAGTAATAAGATCAGAGATATAAAGACATCAGTCACAATACATTTAATCACATGTTTTCTATAACTGAGCTGTAACATCATGTTCCACTTTGTGAAGCTTCATCATTTAACAAATATTTAACATCGAGGACGATTACATATAATAACTGCAATCTGATTTGTGTTGTCCATTTCCCTTATCACTATATTATACTGTTTAATCTGCTTGTATGTTTATTTATATAGATATAATATAACTCAAAACCACTTTATCTGTTTCAGCCACAGTGCTTAAATGGGAGACGCAAAAAGCAGGTAAGAATAAAATTTTTATTCTTTAAAATTCTACAAATTATTTAATTGGAGAAAACCTAACATACCAAAAAATAATCACTACTGAGAGAGCATGACTCTTTCTCAGACAATTTGGACAACAGTAAGTAGACCAGAAGAAGGCAGGAACATGGTCGACCCAAAAGTGCTCTATTAGATTATTATTAATAATAATAATATTTATTTATTTAACCAAATTTCTTAAACTGAAATTTCAATACCTCAGCTTAAATATGGATTAATTTAAAAACGGTACATCAAAATATTTTAAGATTCCTGCAAATAGTTTACAAGCATTACAAATTCAGGTTCAGGTTCTGCTCAGTCTGATTTCACTCCATAGAGGATTCAGTGATAAAATAAAAGATACAAACAGTCACAATACATTTAATCGTGTGTGACTCATAACTGAGTTGTAACATGTAGGGCTGCAACAAAGAAATCGATTAAATCGATAAATATCAATTACTAAAAGAGTTGGCAACGAATTTCATAATCGATTCGTTGAGTCGCGCAACGCAGAGACATTTGATTAGCAGAGTTCGGCACCTCATAGACAGGGCAGATCAATAAAAGAAAAACAAGCGGAAGTAGAGGAAAGATACATGGCGGAGGCAGAGAAATCCGTGATTGTCTCCCCTGCTGGGCATATTTTATTTTGTGTCTGTATGTGTGTGTACAGCAAAAGCAAAAAAAAAAAAATCTTTTTTTTCTCTCTGCATAAAGCTTAGCCTGCTCTTTGCCTGCTGTGTGCGTGTGTGTGTCTGTCTGCGCGCGCCTCATTGGACACCGTGCCACATACACAGACACATAGACCCCTCCTACTTTTGCCTACACACACACACTCTTTCTCTCTGCTCTACACAGAAACACTGCTCTGTCACGATTCTTTTCAAAGGTAAAATGCATTTATTTTTACTTTGCAGCAGTGATTTCATTAGTGTGCTTTTAAAAATTCAATTTGGTTTACGAGTGTTTTGGAATATGAGCCGCTTCCGGAGCGAATTATGCTCGTAATCCAAGGTTCTGCTGTACATCTGTATATTTTGCAGATGTAAAGCATACATGTCTATGTTTTTTGTGTTAGTCCATTTTTATTTTATTTTATTACTATTATAATCGCTCAAGGAGCAACATGTTTGTTCCAAAACAGAACTAAATCTTTAGAAATTGCACAAAGGGTTTGAAAACAGAACTTTTCTTTTCTTGTTTTGTTTTTATCTGATTCATCGTTTAATCGGGGGAAAAAAATTTATAATAATAATAATCGACAGATTAATCGATTGCTAAAATAATAGTTACTTGCAGCCCTAGTAACATGTTTCACTTTGTGAAGCTTCGTCATTTAACAAATACTTAACAGAGGAGGATTACATTTAATAACTGCAATCTGATTTGTGTTGTCCATTTCCCTTATCACTATTTTATACTGTTTAATCTGCTTGTATGTTTATTTATATAGATATAATATAACTCAAAACCACTTTATCTGTTTCAGCCTTAGTGCTTCAAAGGGAGAAGCAAGAAGCAGGTAAGAATAAACTTTTTATTTATTTATAAACTTTAAAATTTTACAAATTATTTAATTGGAGAAAACCCAACATACCAAAGAAATGATCACTACTGAGAGGGCATGACTCTTTCTCAGACAATATCACAAAGGTAACTGGGAGCTTGTTAGTTCTTGTAACTAACTAAGAACAGTTTTAGTTCTTGTAAAGTCTGACTAGAAATTATGACTTATTCATCCCAGTCTGTTGAAAACACACTTAGAGACACAATGTACCATGGTGAAGGTTGTAATTAATGCTAACAAATTCTGGGCAGCTCAGATCAAGAGTCAATATTTGGACAACAGGAAGTAGACCAGAAGGAGGCAGGAACAAGGTCGACCCAAAAGTGCTCTATTAGATTATTATTATTATTATTATTATTATTATTATTATTATTATTATTATTATTATTATTATCATCAATAATAATAATTCTTTATTTACCCAAATTCCTTGAACTAAATTTCAATACCTCAGCTTAAATATGGATTAATTTAAAACCGGTACAGCGATATATATTAAGATTCCTGGAGATAGTTTACAAGCATTACAAATTCAGGTTTAGGTTCTGCTCTGTCTGATTTCACTCCATAGAGGATTCAAAATTCAAATTTAAATTTATTTTGTCACATACACAGTCATACACAGTACGATATGCAGTAAAATGCTTACACGACCGCCTGTGTCCTTATCTTTATTAGGAAATAAATATGAAAAGGAAAATAAAAGTAAATTTAACTAAGAAAGAATTAAATATTTGTGTAATACAAAATATATAATATACAATATATGAAAAATAGGAAAAACCTAGCTGAACAATATAGACAATATAGAATTATGGAATTTTTGTATGGGAATAAGGTTGTATATAAATAAAAGTTGTATAAAAATAGAAATGTCCAGGGGGTGTGCAAATATGCCTGTAATTCAGTAATAAAATCAGGTTAGTAATAAGATCAAGTTCAACACATTAGTCACAATACATTCAATCATGTCTTTTCTATGTGACTCATAACTGAGATGTAACATCATGTTCCACTTTGTGAAGCTTTATCAGTCAAAAAATATTTAACATAGAGGACGATTACATTTAATAACTGCAATCTGATTTGTGTTGTCCATTTCCCTTATCACTATTTTATACTGCTCATACTTTTATTTCTATAGAATTTACACAAAATAACTCAAAACCACTTTATCTGTTTCAGCCTCAGAGCTTCAAAGAGAGAAGCAAAAAGCAGGTAAGAATAAACTTTTTATGCTTTAAAATTCTACAAATGATTTAATTGGACAAAACAAAAGAATAATTACTACTGCGAGCACATGCCTCTTTCATAGACAATATCACACTGAGCAAATGTCATCACAAAGGTAACTGGGAGCTTGTTAGACTGTTTGGCCTCCTTGACTTAGAGACACAACTAAACATTGTCAGATCAGGAGAGAGAACAGAAATTACAGCACCTTCTCGTGTTTATTTTAAATGAATGATGCTAAATTCTGGGTATCTCAGCTCACGTATTCAGATTTATACAACCAAAAACAAAAAAGCTAGCCCTAGGCCTCTTAGTTAGCTAGTTTAGCTTCTCTGTTAATTTATGTTGTAAGTTTATGTTGCATGTAGCACCTTGGTCCTGGAGGAACGTTGTTTCGTTTCACTGTGTACTAACTGTATATGGTTGAAGTGACAATAAAGCCTACTTGAACTTGAGCTACTTGAACTTGAGATGTAAACAGGAAGGAGGCCTATGGAGTAAAATCTAAATGATTTTTTATTTACAAACATATTCACAGGCACGACCCAAACACAGGAATAGAGGCTATGATCTGGGGCCATTAGCATTAGCACAAGCTAGGAAACAAAATAGTGACTCAAGCATCTCACAGTAGCAGCAAAACATGGACATGAAATTAAACCAAAAAGAAATTAAAAACAAAATGGGACGTACCCTATAAACTTATAACAAATAATAAGTCCAATAACTAAGAACAGAAGTGCACGTCAAAATAAGGGTCGAAGAACCCAAATCCATTACCCATCATCCCCAGCATGTCACATGTCACTGGTCACCTTCACCTGTGTCTGTTATTCCTGGTGGCAGAAGACAGCAAAAAGTATTAAGACAACATGAGCAATGTATTATAGTTCTCCCTGTGCACAAAACAGGTGATGTCACTAATTAGTTCTAGCCTCGCTGACTGAAGAGCTGTGCTAATTAACTTTTTAAACAGCTGTGAAAAACTGGCTATGTGACAATGCTATTCAGCTTAAATAAACATAATATACAATAAAACTATTTAAAAAAAAACTGTAAAACTGTAGCAGTCAAGAAACTGTCTTCTGTACATTATCTTCAGGAAGTAATGAATTAGGCACAGATTGAGCGCCACCAGAGTACTGCACATGTCTTTTGGACTCTATGGCTCGTCGCAACAAGCAGGTTTTGAAGGACAAATGACTTCATACTAAATATTGATTGTTGTATAGTAATTTTATTGCACAAAATAAATTCGCATTATCTTGATTGTCACTATTTTAAAAGCAAAAAGAGAATGTAATTAAACACATAATTTCACTTTTGGCTGAATACTTTTGAGATGTTTTAAAGGTCAAAATTTTGGTCATGTAACAGCGATCCAGTAAATAGAAATGCAGGAGGTGTGCAGGAGAGCACATGTATTGTTGCTATGAAGCCAGTAAAAGAGGAGCAGATTAGAAGTGCACTGCGACTACCTTACTGTGAAGTACAGGAAATACATACAGTAGCAGAACAAAGTCTGTCAAACAAATAGCTGTAATCATTAGCAGAAGCAGTCACTGTGAAGGATTTGAGAAAATAAAGAGAAACGCTGTTATCTAACAAAAATTACTTCGTTGTGTTTATGAATGCAATTAACTGTTCAGCTCAAATTAAATAAATAAATACTACTGGAGAATCAGCTGGAAAATACCTTGGAATTGAAGGCCTAAGTTGATAAAGAGTAAAAGAAACAATATGATACGGACTATCCTATTGTTCTCAGGCTATCACTACCATGCAACTGAGATCTTCATACATTTCACTCTATGAAGTGATAATCAGAGTCATCAAAACTGTCACGAGCCAGACAGATCTGATGAGTCTAATTTCGCTTTATAGAGGATTCAATAAGAAGACCAGAGATCAACACAGTCACTTTATAAAAAAATATTTTCAATAGGATCATAACTGAGCTGTAACTTTAATGTTTTACATGTGTTTCCTCATTTAGCAAACATATGGTTTGCTCAGGGGATCTGTTGTGGCGACCCCTTGATGGGAGCAGCCGAAAGACCAACAACATAACATGATTGATGATTACGTTTTTGTGCTGTCCATTTCCCTTATCACTATATTATACCACTTTTTTTTTTCATACTGTACAGGTATCTTTATAGAATTTACAAAAAATACTTAAAACAATTTAATCTGTTTCAGCCTCAGAGCTTCAAAAGATGGAGGAATACGCAGGTGAGAATAAACTTGTTGTGCTTTTAAAATAATAATTTTATATTTAATAGGAAGCCACAAGGAATTACAGTAAATATACATAGTATTCTGATATGAAATACCATCTTTACATTGCACATTAGCTCTTATCTACACCACACGGCCAAAAGTATGTGGACACTTATGAATACTAGGATATAATTAGGTGTTTCAGCCACAATCATCACTAACAGCTGTAACATAATTAAACACATAGTCATGCAATCTCCAGAGATACATACAGTAGAATGGATTGTAGTTCTGCAAAAAAAAGTCTGGTCAAATATTGCAAAGACTAGGTTATGTGCAATATATATATATATATATATACACTACCGTTCAAAAGTTTGGGGTCACTTGCAAATTTCTTTGTTTTTGTTTAGTGATTTATTTTCTACATTCTACAACAATACTGGGGATTTCAAAATTATAAAATAACACGTATGGAATTAGGTAATTACGTAACAAAAAAAAACAGCAGTTAGTTGTTATTTTAAGACACAGAGGTCATCCTTTCTGTAATAGTTCTTGCAAGAACAGTATTGTCAAGTGCATTTGCAAAATCCTGTGCTGGCCAGGGGTAGCTCAGTGGTTAAGGCATTGGACTACGGTAGGGAAGATCCCAGGTTCAAACCCCACAACCACCAAGTTACCACTGTTGGGCCCTTGAGCAAGGCCCCTAACCCACAACTGCTCAGATGTATAATGAGATAAAAATGTAAGTCGCTCTGGATAAGAGCGTCTGCCAAATGCCTAAATGTAAATGTAAAATCCGTCAAGCACCATAATGAAACTGGTTCTCACGAAGGCCATCCCAGGAGGGCGAGACCTAAACCTACCTCTGCCGCAGACGAGAAGTTCATTTAGAGTTATCAGCCTGAAAAATGACCAATTAACAGCACCTCAGATTAGAGGCGTTATGAAGTCTTTACAGAGCATAAGTAGCAGATACATCTCACTATTAACTGTTCAAAGGAGATTAATGCATTATTTGGACGCCTTTAGCATTCCTTTACAATGTAGAAAGAAACAAAAAATCAGGAACCATCATGGAGTTAGAAAGTGACCCCAAACGTTTGAACAGTAGTATATATATATATATATATATGGTTATGTGCAAAGCTTTGTGTTACATTGAGAAGGTGATCAGCTTCACCTGATTGAGTTTGCAAGTTATTTTTGGGAGAGGGTGATTCTTTTCCAAATCAGTGAATCTGTTTTTTATTTTTTTGAGTTTTTTCTTTGACATGTGGGTGTTGTATCTTAAACTTGGATGTTAAAAGTTGCACTAAGTAAATACAGCTAGATAAACAAAAACTTTCTGTCTTAATTTAAACACAAAGCAACACAATGAGACTGTTTTCTTTTCTATACCCATTGTAGGTTAGGATTTCTTTCCATAATAAATGAAATCATTATTTAAAAACTGCATTTTGTATTTACTCCCGTTATCTTTATATAATATTATTTTTTACTATTTACTATTTTTTTTAAAGATCTGAATCATTTAAGTGTGACAAATAGGCAAATAAAAATAAAAAAATCAGGAAGGGGGCAAACACTTTTCAAGGCACTGTAGGTTTTCATGTCTGAGCAGCTGCGCACAGGACTAAGATCACCATGTGCAACACCAACTCCATTTTAATGCCCATGGTTCTGGGATGAGATTTCATTCAAGCTCATATAGGTGTGATCGTCAGGCGTCCACATACTTTAGTCCATGTAGTATATATATTTTATACACAAAACCTCATGCATGTGTTAAACAATGCATTTCTACTATTTATACAAATGTAGAAATAAAAAATTATATAAGGTGACCTCACTTATTATGTGTTGAATAAAATTCAGGTTTTATTCCACACATACAGTAATAAGAGTTTGTTAAACTATTTCAATAAATAATTAAAGAATTTCTTACAATAATGTATAATCTCTAAATATATTGTCCTTATTTTTGTAGAGCTGCAGAGACGGAGAGTGGAAGACGGTAATTACATCTGAGTCTGTAAAACTTTTAGGAAACTTTCATTAAGAGAAATGAGATACATAATGTTTATTGGGGTTCTTTGGCCTCTGTGCACGACCATTTTTAATAATGTTTGAAACAGTTGATTTCTGTAAGAAGAAAGTTTGGTCAATGTCTCTTACTGATTTATTTTTGTCTCTCAGCCTTAAAATATGTTCTTGACATTCATTTGTGTGAGTCTGATCCTTATGTTGACAAGCAGAATAAAGTTAGATGCTGAAATCTCTCTTGTAAGTGGCTAATGAAGCAATTATACACACCTGAATAATCACTAAGACCTGTAAAGCCCCATGTGTTGTGTGCATATGTCTTCTGACGTCACACGTGTTACTGTTGCAAAGCGTTTAGCAGTCAGCTTTCTCGGTTGATTACAAATAATGACAATTATTTAACTAAAATGTAACCAGTAACCAAATGCAAACTATTCACTAAAGCACTTACTTAAGATGTTGTGAATTGTATTGAGACAAATTTATATAAAATATTGCATTATTTTTTTAGAGTTTATAAAGAAGAAGTCATTTTCAGGTAAAAACAATTTTACCTTATCCTTTGAGTGTGTGTGTTAGGGAGAGAGCAAGAGAGAGCAAGAGAGAGAGAGAGACTGTGTGTGTGTGTGTGTGTGTGTGTGTGTGTGTGTGTGTGTGTGTGTGTGTGTGTGTGTGTGTGTGTTTGTGTGTGTGAGAGAGAGAGAGAGAGAGAGAGAGAGAGATAGTGTGAGAGAGAGAGAGAGAGAGAGTGTGTGTGTGAGAGAGAGAGAGAGAGAGAGAGATGGTGTGTGTTAGAGAGAGAGAGAGACTGACTCTTAACGTTCCTTTATTTTACAAAAAAGTAATTTTTCTAATGACAAAAATAGTTCGTATAATATAAATAAATAAGGCAAGAGGTTTAGTAAAAATAAAGAAAAGAGAAAAATAAATGAATAAATAAAATAGGAAAAAAGGGTACAAAAACATTCATTTAGCAAATTGTGTGAGGAAAAAAAAGCTTAGCAATGGGACTTTGAGGTAAAATTCAAGTAAACCAGATCAATGAAAGTGTTGAACTAGTGTATTAAAACAATGTTTAAAAGGTACGAATAGGTACAGTAATACACATGGTATATAAAACTAGCACATAGATAAAATACAGGTAAAACACAAGCTAAAAAGGATCTCGTGCTTATTTTAAAAGTTAAAAGTAAAAAAAAAAAAACCTGTCTATGGATATAAGACGTCCCCTTGTGCCCACATCTGGTCAAACCCTGGTAGTCTGTGGGTCATCTTTAGGAAGGCGAACTTAACTTTTAATCTTGCCCTAACCAATGCTATTGAGAGTTTTGCCCGGCCTATAAAGTAGTTTAATAGAATGACAGATTTGTCTTTTGGTTATACTTTGGCGCATGTATGTAGAGGATGTTAGTCCATGTCACTCCTAACTCATTTGTCCAGGTTTTAAGCAGAGAGAACAGCCTTTCCAATCTTTTGCATTTTAAGAACAGGTGGTCTACTGTTTCCTGCCTCCCACAGAAGAGACACTCTATGCCCCTAGTGGGATCCATGTGCACCATGTGTCTGTCCGTGGCCACAGCCCCGTGTACTACCCGCCGCTGTAGATCGGCTGTGCGCTTTTTCTATGAGTGGTTTGTACAGGGACCTCCAGCATCCTCATGGGGATGAGCATGGTGTCAGCCACTCTGACCACCGTGAGTCCCTTTAGTCCAGCCAAGGAGCTTCTGTGCATGACCTTGACACATGTTCCATGCAGCGCTTTTTTCTAGGCGTCCTCAAAAGTTGTTAAAACAGGTGTTTTGAAAGAGAGGAGGGCTCCTTTCTTTTGCTGAAGGTTTTCCGCTGCTGGGCGTATGAATAGTGTTAGAGGAGGCTGCTGATGCTCTCTAGGGCTTTGCCTCGGGAGGTAAGTGCTGACATCACTTCGCCCAGGAGTCTCTCAATTAGACGGCTTGATTTTAGTCCAGTTTTTGTACAAAGTTCATCTGCAGTCTTCCACTCTGTTTCATTCCTCATGTCCTTGATTTTGGTGATTCCTGCTTTCTGGAAGCGGTGTCGAATGAAAGTTGATGACAGCATCCTGGTGTTTATGAGCGGGTTGTGGAATAGTGGCTCCTCATCTGTGCTTCGGAATGGTTGTGCGTCAGCTCTGCTCATCATTATTATTGATGTCCAGGCTTTAAGTACGGATTGATAGAACTGTGTTGTGAATGATAAGTCCATTTCATTGAGGTTAAGCGCAAACAGGTGTGTGTCATAGTTCAGGCCTTCCACTAGTTGGAGTAGGGCTTTGGCTATGCCTTTCTATGCCAGTCCTTCGCCATAGAGGAGCCTCTGAAGGTTTTTATTTTGCAGGACAGGTCAATCAAGCCCTGCCTACCTTCTTGTACAGAGAGATATAGCCAGTCCAAAAAAAGTTCACCAAGTTTCTCTATATTTTCCTGATTAATGTCTCTGGGGGATCAAGGACAGTGAGGTGGTGCCAGAGCATGGAGGTGATCAGATAATTGACAACCAGTACTCTTCCTCTGTAGGACAGCTGAGGCAGGACCCAGGTCCATTAAGACAACTTGGCACACACTTTTCCCACTACACCCTGCAAGTTTTTATTTTGTAAATTTTGTGTCCCTAAAAACACCCCAAGGTACAGTACTTGAGGCTGACTTTGCCCCACTGGAGACCACCTGGCAAGATTGGGGGTCCTGTTTCCTGCCATTGCCCAATTAAAAAACTCTCACATTTTTCCCAGTTTACACATGCTAAGGAAGCTCTTGCGTAGATGCTCAGGTTCCTTGTCAAAGCCACACATCAACCAGACCACTCTGCTTAATGAGTTCCTCGAGCGCCTCAGCAAACTTTGGGTGTGGTTCCTCTCCAGTCCATCCTGCACCACTACACCACCTGTCTGCTCCACACTGGATCTCGGTCCATCCTGCACCACTGCCCTGACCCCACTAGGCCCAGCCTCCTCCCTAACCTGTGCTTTATGTGCACAGCTGAACTTTTTGTGTCCGATGTCCCCACATTCAAAGCACTTCATGCGCCCGGTGCTGGAGTACAGCATGTATGATTTTCCCTCATGTGTGACTCTGAATGAGATGTCCAGCGTGAACTCAGTCAGAAACATGAGCACTGTACGCCTGAAGGAGACGCGTGTTTTAGCGCGGGGTTTTTACAGTTTAGAGAAACCATTCTCATACTGCTTACTATCTTACAGAATCGAGACAATTTCCTCTTTATATCATTGGGGATAAAAGGAGGAATGTTCGACACGGTAACCTTAATTTTTGTTGCACCCAGCGAAGTAACGGAATAAAGTTCTCCACTTACCTTTATTCCGTTTTCAATCAGCTGATGTACGAGTTCCCTCTCCTTAACGAACACCACCACGGCCTTGTTCATCCGCGATGCCGTCACGATGCTCTCACACACAATACACTCTCCCACCGCCAGCAACACCTGCTCCTCTGAAACCACGGCGCTCACCTCACAACGCACCCCGTGACGGAGTGAGAGAGGACGGGCTCCACCGCTTGGGTGAGCCGCCATCCCTGCACCCCGCCACGAGATTAACAGCTCCACACAACAGCGGATTAAAAATAATTACGGCGTGTGCTTGCTATTAATTATGTTATGTTTGTGCTTTAGAAAAAAAGCTTAAAAGTGTTTCAAAAGATTTGAAAACGCTCATTCGCTCTCACACCACGCTCCACACTCTGCTCTCACACCACCTCCCAGCATGAACCAGAGAGAGAGACTTTGACTTTGACAATCCTTTATTTCTGCTAGGCACATTAAACAATAAAATTGGTTAGTAAAATAGTATGTAGATAACTTACTAAAATATACACATGAAATAGATAAATAAGTATATAAATAAATAGAAAGAGCATGGTTGTGGTTATTCTGTTAGCTAAAGTAAGTTTCAATCATGGCTCTACAGTCGATCACAAGCGTCTGTGAACACATGCAAGCAGAAGGAGGGGATAGCACTCTCTTCTGAGTGTTACGCCGCCCCAACGGTGCGTGAGTTTAGAGTTCAAAAAGATGCGGTTGGTGGCTTCACGTGACTCTGAGGAAGCACGTGCTAGTCCTTGCCCTCCCTGGTTGGTGGTTGTAGCCTTGATGTGGAAGTGTGGGTGGGAATTGGTTACTAGGATTCTCGATTTTGTATGTTTGGACAGAATTGTCATGGTGTCATAGTCTGTGCCTAGGGTTACTTGGTTCTTCCTGGTAATATAAATTGCCATTTTTGGCTTGACCCAGGCTAACATTAATCAGTTGACATCTGACTGCCACCGGGGACAATGTATAAAAGCATGAAAAACTGATTTTCTTTGACAACAGAAAGGACATTCTTGTGTGACCTGTGGGATTAAAATAGAGATAAAATAATTTACAATGATACCGTGTTACATCCTCCATTGGAGGTCAGCAAATTTCTTGACTAACAACGCCCTTCACTCTCGTTTAACATCGTCATTAACCACAAGTACACTTCGCCATGGGGTTTTTTGACCTGCCAGTCAGTTTTTTCTTATTTAAAACATTGATGCAGGTTCCATACAGTAGCTTACCCGACCAAAATGTTAGTTTCTCCTTCACCTGGCACTGTAGGAAAGGGCCCTCACACCCATCCAGGTCTGAGGCGATGTTCAGCTGGAGAAAAGGCTCCAGCTGAACATTGTAGGACCAGGCTCACAGATTTTGTATTCCTTCAGCTGAACATGCTCTTGTGATGTTATGTAGACCGTCACTGATGTAAGAGCTTGCTGATAACATGCCAGGAGCACACAATCCCAACCATGCTGCCAAGTCATCTGCCCATGAGAGGTCTGTTCCTGTTATGTTAATAAGGTGTCGAAGTTTCACAATGCCTGATGAAATCAGACTTTTGGACAGTGTCGGGGTTGTCATGCCAGAGATGTCCAGATGGCCCCTGTAGACCAGGGGCTTCTTTAGCAGCCAGTGTATGGTACATCCTTGGTCCTGGATTTTATAACAGTTCTAAATTTTAAAAAGTCCACAATAAAAAAACTGGTGTCCAACATTCCTAGTAAAAATAAAGTTCTGTCGAGCACCAGAAATCGGCAAGCAGGCCCTGGATTTTTGCTAGCAGGTTTGGTGGTGGGTACACGTCAGTCTGTGCCATAAAGATGATGCTGCCAGGTTATTAATAACTAGTGTATGCACCCTGTAGGACATTTTTGAGACCATCCACTTTCACCTGCTAAGTCTCGCCTTCAGTTTCATCACTTCAGTAGGCTCACTATACCACTTTTAAATTTTGCTTAGTTGAATGCACTAGTTGGGGGAACAAAGCGGTTGCGGGAGGTGGCTTCCCCTTAGTGCAGCCCGGAGCTACTTTAAACGGCTGCTGGGGTACGCTGTCCTCAGGCCTGAGAACGTTGCAGCGGTAGTCCTGCGGTCCCTGGCCTCTGAGTCGTCGCGCAACTTTGGAGGCTTGTTCCTTGCCTAGCCGCGACGGGTAGCCCTGTCCCTGGCTAGGTTCGCTCGGCCTTTTTGCCGTGATGTTCCGCCATTATGGGTGCAGCATGCTCGGCCTCGTGCAGCGCCTCAGAAAGGGAGGCTGGTGCCGCTAACCTGATGTGGTTGTGGAGCCGCGGTGGTCGAAGTCCCCAGAGAAATGCGCGACGAGCTAGCTCTTCCTGCATGTCGTGCTCGAATTCCGGATAAACACGGCGCGCGAGGCATCTTAAATCCATGGCGAATGCGCCCAGTGGCTTATTTATTTTATTTTTATTTTTCAGTTTCCCCCCTGAGGGATTGCCACCTTATTGTGGTCAGGGGGTTTGCGTGCCTCAGTGACCTTAAGATCTATACCAGCAGGAGCTTAGTCTTCAAGTGGGACACCCAAGTTGGACAGGTCTGAAGGTAGAGTGTACACATGATGCCCCCTTCACATTTCTCACTGCCCCCCATATGTGCCTGTCAAGAACCGACCCTGGCTGTAAGAGCTTATGACAGACATGGGAAGACATTTCCTTTTGGAGATAGCGTTGGATCATTAATTAAGAAAATTAAAAGGAAACCAAAAGAAAACTGAAAACACAAAATAAACAGAGCTCCGCCGTCTACGCAAGAACGGACAGGATTCTGGAAACTAAAACAAAAAAAACTAAAGATGCTCTCGGGGCTTATGTCTTTAGGAAGAGAGAGAGTAGAGTTTATGCTTTGTGCACTTTAACCCGAGAGGGCACGCTAAACTGATGAGTGTCGCTCTCCCTCACTTTTTTGCCGGTGTCTTAGACAGACAGAGGCTTGGGTTTTGCCTGTGTCTTCTTTAGCACGCTTTGTCTTTGGCCCTGACACCTTTTACTCGTGCGACCGAATGATCACACAGAGTGTCGCGGTATCACGACCTGGCCCGTTCTGAACAGTTTATGTGCGGCTCTGCCCCTCGCGCGAGCTGCATTGTTATATACATATCCACAAATACTTTAACAACATACAATTATCATGAATTGCATTTAATATGAATGTTACATATGAGACGCGCACACAAACACATACTTATATAATATATTCACATACAAACACATATACACATACAAACATAATATATTCAGTAAATTTGTGAATTACACTCAAAGTAATTATGAAGTCTGATTATTTCTACTTATTCTATGTTTTGCTGGCGAAATACAATTTAGGCATATTTATATATATATAAACATAATGTACATTGTTCATTCATGTCTTCTGATGATGGCAACACATTTTTACGTTTTAATTAAGATATGTTGGCATATTCACAAATCAGGACATTTGCATAGTTAACTATCAGATAGCCTACTATCAGGAATGGTCTGTTATTTCAAATGACATTCGAGCAACTGTCATAGATCATGTTCTGGTGCATGGCATGACTATGAGGGAGGCAGGGCAACGCAACACACACACATACACACACACACACACACAATCTCTCTATCTCTCTTACACACACACACACACACACACACACAGAAACACAATCTCTCTATCTCTCTCTCACACACACACTCACACACAATCTCTCTCTCACTCACACACACAATCTCTCTCTCTCACACACACACACACACAATCTCTCTCTCACACACAATCTCTCTCACACACACACACAATCTCTCTCTCTCACACACACACACACACACACACACAATCTCTCTCTCTCTCTCACACACACACACACACACAATCTCTCTCTCTCACACACACACACACACACACACACAATCTCTCTCTCTCACACACACACACACACACACACACACACAAGCTCTCTCTCTCTCACACACACACACACAATGTCTCTCTCTCACACACACACACACACAATCTCCCTCTCTCTCTCTCTCTCTCACACACACACACAATCTCTCTCTCTCACACACACACACACACACACACACACAATCTCTCTCTCTCACACACACACACACACAATCTCTCTCTCTCACACACACACACACACACACACACACACACACACACACACACAATCTCTTTCTCTCTCTCACACACACACACAATCTCTCTCTCTCACACACACACACACACACACACACACACACACAATCTCTCGCTCTCTCTCTCTCTCACACACACACACACAAGCTCTCTCTCTCTCACACACACACACACACAATCTCCCTCTCTCTCTCTCACTCTCACACACACACACAAGCTCTCTCTCTCTCACACACACACACACACACACACACACACAATCTCTTTCTCTCTCACACACACACACACACAATCTCTTTCTCTCTCTCTCACACACACACACACAATCCTTCTGCTTGTACAGTAATTGTGGATGTTCTTCCTCTGTTAATTTGAGAATAGCACACAAACTTTTGTATGTATACACATTTTTATTGTGTATATACTGTATATATTTATTGTGTATATATAAACTTTCATGCAAGCTTTAAAAAGTTTTTTCACTAAGACAGTGAAGGAATTTGTTTGCAAGGTTTTTGTAGTAAAACAATGGTTAGTGTTTACTTCTATGTTTGGAGAAAGCATGAGCTCTCTTATCTCCCATCATAGTGATCTCTCAGTCATAGTGGTCTCTCATACTCTTTCTCTTTCTCATACTCATGTGCTCCATGGTGTGAAGGTTCTTTTAGAAATCAATATACATACCTTGTACTCTCTGTATTGTTTCATTTTAAAAAGGTTATGTTGGCAACTGTCCAGAAAAAGTGTAGGTGAAAGTCTGCAATTATGCTCTGCAGATGCATTAAGCCTTGTCCTTTTTCTTCATTAGGTAGATATAAAACATTTCTTGGCAGGCAGTCCAAATGACTACTAAAATCATTTAAATTTTTATTTAATTCCTCCTCTTGTCCATTCAAGTTTCACTGATAGTGTTGATACATTTTCAGACCTTTCGCTAATTGCTTTACTTTTTGCTCAGTTTATTTTTGCAGAGGAAATTTCGTCACCTATTTTGTAAGTGTTATTTTGTTTAAAACTTAAATTATGTCATCGGCATACACTAATAGATGATGTGTTCCTTTTCCATCAGTTTCATCAGTAAAGCATACCTTTCAGTAAACATGCTTGTCTAGCCCCTCTACTGTATTTTAATAGGTGCACTCAAGCCACCATTAACTTTCAGCACACTCCCAATGTCATTATGTAAACCTTTTTTTTCTTAATAAAATCAGGACGAAAGTTGGTTATTCATAGATATCTGTGCTCTACACTATCAAATGCTTTTTCTTGGTCTAGGGAAATCATACTTATAAAAATAATTATATTTAAAATGTATAATCTTAAAATTTTTAAAATGCCTTGAATCAGAGAAATATTATTGAATATAGATATTTCAAACATACATACATTTGATCTGTATTCATGACTTCCTCTAAAACATTTCTTAGCCTTCCCGCAAATACCTCTGATATCATTTGTGTCGCAACTAACCCTTTTTTGGGTAACAGTGTGAGTGTATTAGTGTTTACTAATGTAAACTGGCAATTTAAGGCTTTTAGTTTGATAGTGACACTGACTGTGTGCACAGAAGGAGAAGACAATGACTTCCTGCTCATTGTAATATAAAGGGTAAAAATTAAGTATGAAGAAGAAGAAGGTAATTGCACACTTTCATGACTATATTCAGTGATGTAATCTAGTTATTTTTATGGTGAAATGTTTGACTGTATTGCTGTACAATAATCATGTTCATGTCAGCTGTAGAGGCTATGCTTAAGTGAAGGTGCTAATTTCTACCCTCCCATATGTACGTGGTAGAAGAGTATTTGTATGTAAGATAAATATGGCGTAAAAGATTTCTGTGCGTATCCGCATTAGAAGCTGTGTACGCTCACAAAGTTTTAAGTTTTATTGTCATATGCACAGTAAAGAAACATTTTTCCCCTTACAATGAAATTCTTTCTTTGCTGTCCCCCAGTGAATGCCACTAAATAAAGCTGTCTGCACTGTGCTTGCAGTTGCTTAACACGCGTACAAGGCTTTGGAAGTATTTTAGGTGTAAAACATCACTGTTTCTTTATCATCCTACAGGTTGTGCACTCTGTTTAGTTTATGTTAAATATAAAACTCTTGTATTTGAAGTAATTTCGTATTGTTTAAATTAGAGATGGGGGGAAATCAGTTCAGTTATGAATCAAGATTCTTTTGTGTGGCTATTCACATATCACCACATTGACTGCAAAAAGTATTTTTACATTCATAAAAGAGATGAACTGGGCTATCGGCCAGTGACTAGAATTGGCTGATTTTAGGTTTGATTGGCCATGACTGGTGATCTCGCATCAGCCTCAGATATTAATGATTCTGAAAAGAGCAGAGAAGCTTCCGGGTAGTGGCATTACACATACGTTACAGTTTGTTCCAATTGCTAACACACAAATTTTTTAACTATTTTTTTTCTGGTTTTATCAAAATACTTAACACAAATCACAAAACCACACACCCAAACTGCAAAATACCTCATATATCCTGCAAAATGAAGCACTGCAACCGAAACTACACATAACATTATCAAAATCAAACCTTTGCATGAAATGGCACACACTTCATTTATATTACCAGATTTTTGCCTAACCATCTATGTACACACTGTTGGGCATAATGAAAAGCACCCCCATCTTTAGTATGCTCTTCCATGTATCAGATTGTTCACATGCACAGAAATATTTGCAGATACACACACATGCTGTTGCAACATTTTTTATATATTTACATGGGACTGAACAAAAATATTCTTACAAAAAACAGTAAACTAAAAAAAAAAATTCTGAAAAAATATATTACAATTAAAAAAAAAGAGGCAAGAAAAATAATTAGTCAGCATTTAGCCGCACAGCCACAACGCCTCATCAACATCACATGCAATATCTTCCCTTGCCAGACATCGAGGGAAGAAGTGCCTTGAGTGCCTTATCCATCCCTAAATTGCACCCACATCAATCTCATCCCATGCCTCTTCCATGGCCTGCATAAGAGGCATGCGCACAAAGGGCTGCCGGTCGTATACCTTCCACCGCCATGCCGAAAAGGACTCTTCTATGGGGTTCAGAAATGGTGAGTATGGTGGGAGGTATTGCACGAAAAAATGTTGGGTGGTCAGCAAACCAGATTTGGACTGGGGCTGCACGATGAAAGCTCACGTTGTCCCATACTACAAGGTACCGGTTTTTTTTTTTGATGGTCTGCATCATTCATACGCTCTGGTGGTATAAGAATGTTGTGATGTCTGTCCAGAAATGTGACAATATGGGCTGTGTTGTATGGTCCAAGGTTGGCATAATGGTGGAAGACACGATGCATACTGGAGATGGCAGCGCACATTGTGATGTTCCCACTACGTTGGGCAAGAACATCTATAATGGCTCTGTGGCCAATGACATTTCTCCCCCTTCATCTGGTCTTTGCTAGGTTGAACCCAGCCTCATCTATAAAGATGAACTCATGTGGGATTGCATGATCATCCATTTTCAGTACTCCCTGAAAACAAAGAACTAAAATCAGTCAATACGGTGTTATCCAGTACACTGGGAAACAATGTTCCGTGTAGTATACTGCAGTCAATATAGTACTTACATCCACATATGCTCGTCTGAGCTCTTTGTTTCTTTAAGAGTTTCTCTTAAACGGCACCTTATAAAGTTGTTTCATTCTGATTTGGTTTCGCTTGAGAATGCGAGCCAATGTTGTCGAATAAGGTGTTGTCTTGGATGATGTGGCTTTGAATTTCTCGTAATCTAATTTCATTATTTTACAAAACTAAGTTTACAATGGCAGCTTCCTGTACCCCGGTGAACATTTGGCTCCTTTCTCCACCATGGTGTCATCTCTCAGTCCCTTAGAAAAGAAATTATAAAAATATATATAGGGCTTGGACAATGCAGGCTAAATATTTCCCACAATAGAGTACATTGTACAGGAAACTTGTACAGTTCATGAATGGCTGATGTCATACACTAAGTAAACAGGTGTCACCCGACTGATACACTAGACATGGAGTATACTACATGTGTACTACATGAAATTTTGGTTACATACCTGTTCTCCAGTCTAAAGGTCCGGATGACAGAGGCGACAGTAAAACAGCTAAAGTTTGGCTGCACTCTCTGTCCAGCCTCACGCATCGTCAGCCCATGGTTAATGACATGATCTACTAAAGTTGCTCTGATTTCATTTGAAAGTGTTTGTCTTCTTTGGCCATGAAGTCCTCTACCTGCTTTACCCCTACCACTCACTCCTCCTCCCCCTCTTATTATCAACCTCCTTCTTCCTCTTCCTCTCTCTGTAATGTCTTCAATTGTTGTTGTAAAAAAAAAGGTGGTCTTTTCACTGTGCCCACATCCTCATTGAAGTGTTAACAATTAACTATTGAGGTGTTTGGCCAGGTGGCACATGTAATTGGCCAATTAGCTCATGTAGTGTCATTTTAAATGGCAGTGTTTTGAAATGGCAAACATGTGACTTTATGTCAGATTGTTGTGTCTTATGCAGATAACTGTTTTCAGTGCATTTAAAGTGTGTCATTTTTATAAAACTAAGTGTCATTTTGAAATGCAAAATGTGTGTAAAGCAGAAAATGTGGTTAGACTTTTGGAGACTTGAGAAGTTTTGCTCTCTGTTTATCAGTTTAAATAGTTGGGCTGTGCATGTCATTTTAGTGTGTTCGCAATTGGAAAAAAACTGTAAAAGCCTCAGATCTGCCTTTTTCTCTAAACTCTATAAGCGAATTAGTCTCAAATCCACACATTACACACGCTTACACCAGTCTCAAAACACCGTAAGCGCCAATTAGTTGAAAACCCCATCCGTGTGCACCCATGTGCTCATTGTCAGATTGGGTTTTGAGACTTTAGAGGTATTTAATGAGATAATATACCACCATTTCTTCATAATCCTACAAGTGGTACACTGTGAATTATTTGCTAAGTTTGTTTAGAAATATTATTCATGCAGGATTACACATACGCACTGCTCAGTTAAATGTCGTATTAAACTCTTGTATTTCAAGTTAGTTTGTATTGTTTAAATGCTTTTTTTTAGTGGGAAAACTAATGATATATAATGTTATAAGGAACAAGCTTTATTTAATTAATCATGAAACTTTTAAGGTGTAAAATTGTAACAAAATCAGGGAAAATGTAATATTGAATCGGGTTGTTTATGAAATCCTATGCATTGTGATATATTATTGGGAGGCAAGTATCCAATGAGATGTCTCAATTTTCAAAGCATAATTTGTCAATTTTTCCCCCCCAAGCTAAAAAAGATTTCCTAAAATCTCATCTTTGTCTCAAAACACAAGCTCTAAAATTCAAGCTACAGTCACAAAACCTTCGACTCCAGATGCAAAACCAAACATTTGACCCAAAACTATTTAAACTTTACTCAAAATCAAGCACTACTGTCGAAAACCACACAAAACCAGCCAATGTGCACAACGCAACGATTACACACTAGATAAATAAATACAAAACACTGTGGAATAGCGGTAAAATAATATTTATTCATTTATTCTTGTACTCACATTTAAACAAAGAAAGTTTTATATAAAAAAAATATATACTGTATATTTTACAGCATATTCAGATAATTCATTCTGCCTTAGCATCATGCCTCTGTGCTGGGTGAGGCAACAGGACTTCATCCACATCACATGTCATGTTCTCCCTTGCAAGGGAACGAGGAGAGAATCCTTTAGCATGCCGAATCCAGCCCTGGCAAGATTCCACTTCAATCTAACCACATGCTCCATTCATTGCTTAAAGTAGATTTTCTTGTGTGAAAGGGTTTTGGTCGTATACTTTCCATCTTCATGCCACAAAAAACTCCTCAATAGGGTTTAAAATGGTGGAAGACACCCATTAATCGCGTATACTTGGACCACGGTGAAAGCTCACATTGTCCTAAATGATAACATACATGGGATGCTCAAGCAAAGCATCCCGTAGACCATCCAGGAATGTTAGTAGAATTTCGGAGTTGTATGGCCCAATAGTAACATTACTGTGGAGAACCCCATAGCTGTTGATGGCAGCGCAGATACTGTAGTTACATTTCCACCATGCTGGCCAGGCAGTTCAATAATGGCACGTTGACCTATGATGTTACAACCTCTTCTTCTCCTTTTTGCTAGATTGAATCCAGCTTCATCCACGAAAATGTATTCGTGAGGCCTAGCCATTGAGTCAAGTTTAAAGATTCTCTGTACATGGTGAAAACAAACTACATTTAGTTCTGTAAATTAGTTCACAGTATGATGCACATGTGCTGCTTCTCAGACAATACAGTATACATTCTAGTACTAAGTTTACTGTAAAAGTTTACTTACTTGCACATATTGACATCGTTGCTCTTTCACTCTCACTGTTTTGCTCAAATGGTACCCGATAAACTTGTTTCATCCTTATCTTGTTGTGTTACAGGACACGGTCAATTGTTGACAGACTTACACTTTTTATTCCCTCAAAATGTATGTTGTCTTATGTAATCCGCTGCTGTATTTCACGCAGTCGAATTGCATTATTTTGATGGACCATATCCACAATAAGTGTCTCCTGGTATTATGAGAACATGCCTGTTCTTCCACCCTCATGTGGCCGTCTTTCAGTTCTAAAAAAACAACAACATTTAGTTAGAAGTATACACATATATATATATATATATATATATATATATATATATATATATATTGTAGCGTTTTTACGCCGAGAAGAATGCTGGAGAGCCGAGCGAGCTTATTTGCTGCCCAATGCAATGGGTGGGAGTACTTTATTTAGCACACAGCCAGTATGGCATGAGCAGCACCTTCACTCAGGAGCCTACCTCTAATTCAGCGTCAGCCTGAACTAGAGCACATTTCACACGTCAGACACCTCAACACACACACAACAGGGCCGAAGCTACTTCCCCATCATGGTGAACACACCGACATTCCCGCAAAGCATGCTGGTCGTCAGCCGCCGCCCCGCCCACGCCACACTGCCCCCACCCGAGCTGTGACCGTCCCTGGTCACCATGACGAAGTTTGTTTTGGAGGCGTGGAGGCGGTCGGCGCTGGCGGTGGGAACGCCGGCGTCCTTTGGCAGGTGAGGGATGAACGCGAACATAGTCCTGAGGCGGTCCGGCCTCCACAGGGTTCGATGTTTCATCGGCGTGCGGCTGGTAAGGCGCAAGACGGTCCCGGTGGAGCAAAACTCGTACCCGCCCCGCCAACCGCACCCGGTAGATGACATCGGAGAGCCGAGCTATTACCGCACAGGGGCCCACCCAGTGAGACACACGCCCGGCCGAGAGCCCCCTCCTTCTCCTTCCGGAGGAACACACCCACACCTGCTTGCCAGCAGCAAAATCTCGCCCCTGGCTGTGGGTGTCCACGCCCATTCGCCCCATAGGTGCCCCCACCTGAAAGTCTTGCAGCGGTGCCCGCGAGCGCTGGGTGGGGCCCTTCTGCCTGGCGATGAGCGGTTCACAGTTCAGCTGTGAGACCGGCGAGACCGGCGGAGCGACTGCGGGTGACGCTTTGGGAGACGCAGTAAGACGGCTGCCTGCTGGCTCGGACGGCTGATCACCACGGGAGGACCTGGAGGACTGCACGGGGAGAACGTCCTGCGTCGAGGGTTCTACGTCGTGACGGCGCTCCACTTGCTCGCAGTACCGGCCACGCGCTTTGCTGCCCGGCCGGCGAGGTAAAGCGCCGGTGTTAGCGCGCAGATTTCCCGCTCGGTCTGCTACCGGAAGTTCCGCCCCCCGGGTGTGTGCTGCTAACCTGTCCGGCTGTGGTTTGGGTCCGAGCAACCTGGCTACCCCGAAGTTACCACGCAGAGTTCCGCTGGACAAATTCAGCAGCGCACCCCATCTCTCCAAAATATCCAACCCCAAAACGCAGTCCTCCTCGACGTCCCCCACAACGAACCCATGGGAATAAGTTCGGCCACCCACCTGGACTCGCACTGTGCGACACGCCCTTACCTTCACGTAGCCCCCAGCAACGGTGCAGATGCTGAAGGCAGGATCAGGCCGTCCGCAAACACGCTTGCTTTGCCCCAGTAATCCAGAGCGCAGCAGCGAAACAGTGGAGCCGGTGTCCACGAGCGCCCGCAGTAAGACGCCATCCAGCACACAGTCGATGTAGAGCCCAGCGCGGCTTACCACGCGTCCTCCCGGCGCTAGTCTAGCGGCTGCTGGTGTACGCTGTCCCGTGCCTCGGCCTCGCCGCGAAACGTCGGGGAGTTGCTCGTTGCCTAGCCGCGACGGGTAGCCCTGTCCCCGGCTAGGTTCACGAACCGAGCGCCACTGAGCTGCAGGCGGTCGCTCGGCTCTTCCGCCGTGATGTCCCGCTGATATGGGTTTAGCGCGCTCAGCCTCGCGCAGAGGCAGGTCGCTTTGCCGGCTAACGGTGCGCGGATTTTCACCTCGCCGCTCCGCGTTGGTTGCCGTGGTGTGCTCGCTTTAGCGCCGTCGGGAAAGCGCTTCTTCGCGAGTAGTCGCTCCGCTACTCGGCGGCCCGCTTGGATTTTCAGTAGGTCTTCCGTTGTGCGCTCGAACCCGTTACTCTCCATCCCACTTTTGACACCAATGTAGCGTTTTTACGCCTGAAAGAATGCTGGAGAGACGAGCGAGCTTATTTGCTGCCCAATGCAATGGCTGGGAGTACTTTATTTAGCATACAGCCGGTATGGCATGAGCAGCACCTTTACTCAGGAGCCTATCTCTAATTCAGCGTCAGCCTGAACTAGAGCACATTTCACACGTCAGACACCTCAACACACACACAACAGGGCCGAAGCCACTAACCCAAACACCTTTCCCCATCATGGTGAACACACCGACATTCCCGCAAAGCATGCTGGTCGTCAGCCGCCGCCCCGCCCACGCCACAATATATATATATATATATATATATACACATACAGTACATACAGTATATACATATATACACATACATACTTACACACATATATATATAGTATATACATATACAGTCGTGGCCAAAAGTTTTGAGAATGACACAAATATTAGTTTTCACAAAGTTTGCTGCTAAACTGCTTTTAGATCTTTGTTTCAGTTGTTTCTGTGATGTATTGAAATATAATCACAAGCGCTTCATACGTTTCAAAGGCTTTTATCGACAATTACATGACATTTTTGCAAAGAGTCAGTATTTGCAGTGTTGGCCCTTCTTTTTCAGGACCTCTGCAATTCGACTGGGCATGCTCTCAATCAACTTCTGGGCCAAATCCTGACTGATAGCAACCCATTCTTTCATAATCACTTCTTGGAGTTTGTCAGAATTAGTGGGTTTTTGTTTGTTCACCCGCCTCTTGAGGATTGACCACAAGTTCTCAATGGGATTAAGATCTGGGGAGTTTCCAGGCCATGGACCCAAAATTTCAACGTTTTGGTCCCCGAGCCACTTAGTTATTACTTTTGCCTTATGACACAGTGCTCCATCGTGCTGGAAAATGCATTGTTCTTCACCAAACTGTTGTTGGATTGTTGAAAAAACTTGCTGTTGGAGGGTGTTTTGGTACCATTCTTTATTCATGGCTGTGTTGGATGAGATGCGAGCCCACTCCCTTGGATGAGGAACAACCCCACACATGAATGGTTTAGGATGCTTTACTGTTAACATGAAACAGGACTGATGGTAGCGCTCACCTTTTCTTCTCCGGACAAGCCTTTTTCCAGATGCACCAAACAATCGGAAAGGGGCTTCATCGGAGAATATGACTTTGCCCCAGTCCTCAGCAGTCCATTCACCATACTTTCTGCAGAAGATCAATCTGTCCCTGATGTTTTTTTGGAGAAAAGTGGCTTCTTTGCTGTCCTTCTTGACACCAGGCAATCTTCCAAAAGTCTTCGCCTCACTGTGTGTGCAGATGCGCTCACACCTGCCTGCTGCCATTCCTGAGCAAGCTCTGCACTGGTGGCACTCCGATCCCGCAGATGAATCCTCTTTAGGAGAAGATCCTGGCGCTTGCTGGACTTTCTTGGATGCCCTGAAGCCTTCTTAACAAGAATTGAACTTCTTTCCTTGAAGTTCTTGATGATCCTTTAAATTGTTGATTCAGGTGCAATCTTAGTAGCCACAATATCCTTGCCTGTGAAGCCATTTTTATCCAACGCAATGATAGCTGCATGCATTTCTTTGCAGGTCACCATGGTTAACAATGGAAGAACAATGATTTCAAGCATCACCCTCCTTTTAACATGTTAGTCTGCCATTCTAACCCAATCAGCCTGACATGATGATCTCCAGCCTTGTGCTCATCAACATTCTCACCTGAGTTAACAAGACGATTACTGAAATGATCTCAGCGGGTCCTTTAATGACAGCAATGAAATGCAGTGGAAAGGTTTTTTGGGGATTAAGTTAATTTTCATGGCAAAGAAGGACTATGCAATTCATCTGATCACTCTTTATAACATTCTGGAGTATATGCAAATTGCTATTATAAAAACTTAAGCAGCAACTTTTCCAATTTCCAATATTTATGTAATTCTCAAAACTTTTGGCCACCACTGTATATACCACATATATATTTTATTCAGTAAATGTTTTCAAAGACAGTACCATGGAGAAATATTTTTTATTGTCCCCTTACTGAGACAAGTATACTTTTACCTGTTTTCTTCTCTGAAGGTCTGGATTATAGTAGCCACTGAGAACCTGCTTAGGTTTGGTTGGACACGTTGCCCTGCCTCCCTCATAGTCATGCCATGCACCAGAACATGATCTATGACAGTTGCTCGAATGTCATTTGAAATTACAGATCTTCTTCTTGGTTTTAGTCCTTGCCCACTACCTCTACCTCTGACTCTGACACGTACTCCTCTGACTCCTCTTCCTCTTCTATTGTATTGTATTGTATTGCTCCATTGTTGGATCCACTCATGCCATTTGCATATGACTAGGCTTATATACTGTTTACTGTTTTTAATTTTGAGTGGTAGTGTGTAAATGATGAAAACAGTGTGTTAGTTGTGTTTAACTTCTGTAGCCTGTGTGCACCAGTCTGGGTAGAAGTGCACCACACTGCTAAATGTGTTTTGTGTGTGAGAATGTGTTTACAGGTGTGATAAATGGGAGATTTAGATTTGCAAATTGTGCCCTAACCAGAAGAATAGTGTTGAAGATTTTGACAACTCTGGGATTGATTTGATGATAGAGTTTTGATAAAAGAGTAGTTGACAGTTTAGTTTTTACAATGGGACTTAGTGTTTTAGCAATTCAGAAAAACTGTAACGTCCTGGAAGCATGCTCTCACTGTGAGATCTGTGAGTTTCTGATTTTTTCTTTAAGGGGCAGAATAGGTTTACATCACTAGAAAAACATGGAGATGAATAATTTCTCTTTGTAAGTTACTTTTTGGCTGATTTAAAACTTTTGTGACATTGAGAGTGTGCTGTTAAAACAACTGTTTATTCTGGATTTTACCAAAAACCAACGTGAATCAAAAGCTGACTGCTATTTTTATTTATTTTTTTTAATTGGAAATTGTCTAATAATGTTAATAGCCAATTGTGTTCTTTGATTTAACACACATAAAGACAAAAGTATATATTTTAAATTATGCTTTAACTTTTAGCAATCTACCTTTTATAATTTTTTCTGTTAAAAGATATTGTAGTAAAATATTTAGAGAATAAAATTGTAACCCTGGTGGAAGTGAAGTGACTCAAATAAAACTCATAAAACAATACAAAATCAATTCATCATAATTAACCAGAGATGAGATTTGAGCATAGTTACAGTATAGTTTTCCTTAGTCTAAAAGTTTCAGATGTTTCACAACACTTCTCACTCGGTGATATTTCTATAAGCAGTCTTTGTGCATCCAGCAAGAATCCAATATATTAAACTTTTTCCAGTTTTTTGTTGTTTTCAAAAAATAAAAAAGGTTCTTTGCACTGTACTCATTTCATTTGTAGCCAACCAACTTTTTCCCCAGAACCAAAACATTTTATTGTTTCAGTAGAGACATAAATTACATGAAACAGTTGATTTTGAAGGTCAGAGTCGACTACAGTTCTGTGTTCTTTTCTAAATCATGTAAATCTTCTGAATGACGTTACATACTTTACCTGGTGTGTGTGTGTGTGTGTGTGTGTGTGTGTGTGTGTGTGTGTGTGTGTGTGTGTGTGTGTGTGTGTGTGAGACAAAGAGAGAAAGAGTGTGTGTGTGTGAGAGAGAGAGAGAGAGAGAAGTTCAGTAAATAAAAAAAAATCTATAATACTTGTACTTTTTCACACACAGTTTCTCTGAATGACGTGTGTGTGTGTGTGTGTGTGTGTGTGTGTGTGTGTGTGTGTGTGTGTGTGTGTTTCTCAGTGGATGTGACTCTGGATCCTGATACAGCTCATCCTGAACTCAGAGTTTCTGCTGATGGAAAACAAGTGACACGTGGAGACACAGAACAGAAGAAACTTACTGATACACCAGAGAGGTTTAATATGTCTCACTGTGTTGTGGCAAAGCAGAGTTTCTCCTCAGGGAGATTTTATTATGAGGTTCAGGTCAGAGGAAACACCTGGTGGACATTAGGAGTGATGAGAGAGAGTGTTAACAGGAAGGACTGGATTACATGGTCACCTCAGGGTGGAGTCTGGACTGTGGAACTGTCGGGGAATCAGTACAGGGCTAAAGCTGATCCTGATGTCCCCCTCACACTGAGACATAAGGTGGAGAAGGTGGGGGTGTTCGTGGATTATGAGGAGGGTCTGGTCTCCTTTTATGATGTGGAGTCCAGATCTCATATCTACTCTTACACTGGTCAGTCTTTTAATGAGAACCTCTATCCATACTTCAGGACTTGGGACAATAACCCACTGATCATCCCTGCTGTTACTGAATAAACATCTGATTTATAGTTTATAACATTTTATACTGTATGTTTTACAGCTGGCTATAATCATAACTTACTTACTAAAACCAAAATAATAATTTGTATTAAATATGATTAGAGACTAAATGTTATTGTGAATAAAATAAACATAAACAGTTGAAACATGTCGAGTCTATAATGAGGTGTGTTTACATTAATATCATCAATATCTTACAGGGTGTGTGTGTGTGTGTGTGTGTGTGTGTGTGTGTGTGTGTAAGTGCGTGAGTGTGTAAGTGCGTGAGTGTGTGTGTGTGTGTGAGAGAGAGAGAGAGAGAGAGAGAGAGAGAAGTTCAGTAACTAGTTTCTTTGAATGAATTGTGAGTGTGTGTGTGTGTGTGTTTCTCAGTGGATGTGACTTTAGATCCTGATACAGCTCATCCTGAACTCAGAGTGTCTGCAGATGGAAAACAAGTGACATATGGAGTCACACGACAGGAGAATCTCTCTGATACACCAGAGAGGTTTAAATATAATCGCTGTGTTGTGGGAAAGCAGAGTTTCTCCTCAGTGAGATTTTGTTATGAGGTTCAGGTCAGAGGGAACACTGAGTGGGCATAAAATAAACAGTAACTCTATAAACAGTTGAAACATGTCGAGTCTATAATAAAGTGTGTTTATTTAAACATTAATAATACCTTCATTATCTGATTTCAGCAGTTACAATCAGATTAAAGCTGGTATTAGATTTCTATAAATTCTATAAATAAACACAGATTTTAGTCCAGTTACTGGATTATTCTCTGTTTGTGTTGTTAATCTGATTTCTCTTAGAAACTCTTAAAGAATGTAGACGCCTCATGAAGTTGAGTCAGACACGTCAGTGACGCCGCCATCTTGGTAAGGGCAAGTTTCCAGCTCTGTCACTTGAGTTTACAGCCTTAACTAACATTTTCTCCATCTCTATTTCAGGTGTGAGATCTCTGACCTGGTGTTGTTTCTCCGATAACCACAGTGGTGATCCCGGCTGGGAAAGGGGGCCTTAACCTCTTCAGTGGCTGGATTGTGAAGGCTGGCTCTCATCGAAAGAGAAAGTGCCCCGGCAGCTTGTGTAGTCCTTTAGCCACCGTCTCTTGTGCCGCAATCAAATGACGGTGCTCAGTCCATCCACCTTTGAAGTCCCTGGGACACATGACATAGCCATCGCGAATATGAATATGAGCATGAACATGTAGGACTTCAGGAAATTGAATCATTTAATGTCTTTGGATCCACCATGACCCTGACCAGGATAAAGCACTTACACTCACATAACAGTCACATTTACAATCAAACTAGTGTACACTGGGTTATTAACACACACAGCTAAACACATCCAGTTTGCTTAACTGCTCACATGCTGTGTATTTAAGAGGGGTCACATGTGATACTGCATCATGCTCCCTCCGATCCTCCAGCACTGCTCGACTGCTCCCACCATCTCTCAGCCTCCAGAACTCTTCCCTGTTCTGACACCCCGTTGGTGGAATGAACTTCCTCTACTGTAAATGTCCGAACAACTGAGCAACTGGCAGTCTACAAACAACTTCTTAAAACCTATATTTTAGTACCTATATAAGTACTTATATATATATTTATACTTATCATTGTTCTATTAAAACATTATTGTAACAATATTAAATAATATTGATATTGAAAAAGCTTACTTTACAATGTACAAATGTCATTACCAATAAAGAACTAATATACAATATACAGAATTTTTTTTTATCAAAAAGTGAAGCAACGAGATAATGTTTGTGTTCAGTGTTTTCTGTATGCACTTATCCTATAATTTAAGGCCAAACCTATTTTTGATTATACATTTATGACTGAATGTTCAACATTTTCTTATGGCCAACCCAATTAAGCCTACAGTACATATAGATCCTAATAATTTCTCCCACACATGCTCTAAGCCTGCAAATGTTTAAGTGGCCAGTGTGTTAGAGAAATGTGCAGGACATCGCCAGGCCTCGGTGTCAAGTCAGCAAAAAACACTTTAAAAGTATAATTTATCCAGACCTATGGTGTGAAATCCCAGACATTTTTGAAAAGGAATTGCAAATTGCATTTGTAATTGCGTTTTCCATATGTGGACAAATTGTAACAAAATTCAAATGCAATTGCAAATTTTGCATTACTGTTTGCTTTTTCGCCACTGACTGCCAAATTTCAAATACTGTAGCCTAACAGTGTAATATGTTTGATGTCCTGTGAGGTATTTCTCTGTAATCTTGTGTATTCTTCTTTAACCAAACGGTTGGGTCTTGGTCGTGCACTTTTTAGACGGTCCCTTAGTGACTCCATCGCTATAAAGCGGCGGTAAGCAGCGTTTCTGAAAGATTTATCTACAGCAGGCTATAACAGGAGAAGATCTAAAAATATATTTATCTGTAATAGCTTCTCTGTCCACTACAGAGTAAGAAAATATGCGATTTGTCATTTTTGTCTCTTTATTTTTTGATAAGCAGGCTCATGACTTGTGAGAAAAGAGAAATGCAACTGCAAATAGACTTTGCTTTTTCATTTAAAATTTGGGAGTCAGTGTTCGTTCGCGAAGGCGAAAAAGCAAACGTTAATGCAAAATTTGCAATTGAATTTATATTATGTCACACTTTATGTGTCCACATATGGAAAACGCAGTTGCAAGTGCAATTTGCAATTCCTTTTGAAAAATGTCCGGGATTTCACTTCATACAGACCTTTTGGTAGCGCACTGCCTACTTTGCCTGCCGCAGATCAGATGAAGAAAAAGACCAAGAAGAAGACAAAGCAGACGGTGAAGGTGGGTTTTACTTTTTGCACCGAAATTAAAATTAAGTGCGTAGTTATTATTGACAGAGTTAAGAGTCAGAATGTTAAAAAACGATAACATGTAAAATAATAATAATAATAAATTAACAAAAATGTTAAAAGTTAAAACTACAGAGTCTGAGGTCAAAAAACATGTAGTATATTTTTAGCTGAATATTACACAGCTTATGTTCGTTCTTTAATTACAAAAGGAATTCAAATGCAAATGCAAAAGGAATTCAAATTCAATTCTACCTGTGGTTTAGCATGTTAGATTCTTTTCAGAAGCATTCGAGAAGAACAAGAATTTAAACAAAGAAACAGGAGAATGTTCTGAAGTCTCCATCAGCACCACCTCATCAGTCAGGTCAGCACCAGCCCATGAGCAAGCTCAAGCCCATCTCACAACCTTCAGACAGTTGGGAATAGAGTTGCTGAATGGTGTTTAGGTAAATCTCAAATGTTTTAATACTTTTTTTGTTCCATTAAATATTAAGCAGCTTTAGGATTTGCAGACTTTGGACAAACTTGTTGGACATCCACCACAAGAGAAGACTGATGTAGACGGTGAGAAACTTTTCCAGCCCTGTTCCTGTAGCTCTTACATACAGCAAGCAACCAATAAAAAAAAAAAAACATCTCCTTTTTGACTGATTCTTTTCACTGAAAGATTGTCACAATGCTGTGGACTTTGTGTTACTCCTGTATAAATCATACTTTGAGTTGAGCAGTGTGACACTTAATATCTTCGTGACATTTTGTATCATTTAGTGTCTTGATTTGACAGATTTTGCTTTTTGTCTGTTATATTGTATAAATTGTAAATTTATTACATAATGAAAACTATATATTGTAGTTTGCACATTTAAGTTTATTTCATTTATGTATTTATTTTAATGCATGGGCTCGATTTACAAATTAGTGGTAATAGTAAACTGTAATCTTTTTAATATTGTTAACCAGCTGTTTTTTATGTTGTAATGGACAGAGGTCAGTATGGACACTGACTGGTCTAAGGTGGTGTTTGTTGTGGCTCATCACTGTATGCTGTTGTTTAAAGATTTTTGATATATGAAAAGCAGCAATTCCTTATGTAATTTATATAAATATATATATATATATATATATATATATATATATATATATATATATAGAGAGAGAGAGAGAGAGAGAGAGAGAGAGAGAGAGAGAGATATTGATATATATTGTAATATATTAATACAATATATTATTCTGTATATTGTAAATATATTTAGATCAGAACACTAAATCATTCAGTATATTGACAGTTAATAGAGAAATATATTTTCTTTCCGTAAGGGTGATTAGTGCCACACCTGTTCATAATCAAGAAATTACTTAAATAGGACCTGCCTAACAAAGTAAAGTAGACCAAAAGATCCTCAGAAGCTAGACATCATGCCGAGATCCAAAGAAATAAATAAAAATATGAGAAAATATTTGAGAATAATTATTAATAATTGAGATCTATCAGTCTGGAAAAGGTTATAAAACCATTTCTAAAGCTTTGAGACTGCAGTTAACCGCAGTGAGAGCCATTATCTACAAATGGCACAAACATGAAACAGTGGAGAACCTTCCTAGAAGTGGCCGGCCGACCAAAATTACCCCAGGAGCAGTGTTGGGTGTAATGGTTACAAAGTAACTTACAAGTATCTTGAGAGTTACACTACGCTGTAATTTAACTGATTACTTTTTAAAGACAGTAATTTTGTAATGTAACAAAATTTTTTAAAGGAACATCCTCCAACACTACCCAAGAGCACAGCGACAACTCATCCAAGAGTTTACAAAAGATCCCACACCAACATTCATAGAACTGCAGGCCTCAGTTAAGGTGAGTGTTCATGACTCCACCATAAGAAAGAGACGGGGTTTGCATGGCAGAGTTCCGAGACGAAAACCACTGCTGAGCAAAAACATAAAGGCTCGTCACATCTTGATGATCCCCAAGACTTTTGGGAAAATACTCTGTGGACTGATGAGACAAAAGTGTGTCCCATTATGTGTGGTGTAAAAGTAACACGGCATTTCAGAAAAAGAGCATCATACCAACAGTAAAATATGGTGGTGGTAGTGTGATGGTCTGGGGTTGTTTTGCTGCTTCAGGACGTGTAAGACTTGCTGTGATAAATGGAAACATAAATTCTGCTGTGTACCAAAATATCCCGAAGGAGATGTCCACCCATCTGTTTGTGACCTTAAGCTAAAGCGAACTTGATTTCTGCAGCAGGACAATGCACAAAGCACACCAGCAAGTCCACTTCGGAATGGCTGTAGAAAAACAAAATGAAGACTTTGTGGAGTAGCCAGTCAAAGTTCTGCCCTGAATCCAATTGAAATGATGTGGCATGACCTTAGAAAGGCGGTTCATGCTCGAAAACCCACCAATGTGGCTGATTTACAACAATTCTGCAAAGATGAGTGGGCCAAAATTCCTCCACAACGCTGTAACAGACTCATTGTAAGTTATCGAAAACCCTTGACTGCAGTTGTTGCCGCTAAGGGTGGCCCAACCAAGTATTAGGTTTAGGAGGCAAACACTTTTTCATACAGGGCTATGCAGTTTTGGATTTTTCTTTACCTAAATGATAAAACCTTCATTGAAAAACTACATGATGTGAGTACTTGTGTTATCTTTGACTAATATTTAAATTTATTTGATGATCTAAAACATTAAAGTGATCATCAAATAAATTTAAATTTGTCTGATATTTGTGATTTATATATGTTTTTTCACACATTTCATACTCATTTTTCCAATTTTAGATTTTGTAAAGCTGCTTTGTGACAATGACCATTGCTAAAAGCGCTATATAAATTAAATTAAATTAAATTAAATTAAATTAAAAACGAGCATGAATGAAACAAGTACAAGGGCATGTTTACAATGTTGTTGTATCTATATATGTTTAACTTTACAACGTATAGACTGTTTACAGAGATGTCAATATTGACACAGACAGATAAAGAAGTTTAACGAAGGGGGGGGGGGGCAGAATTGAAGACAAATCATGCAGTGTACAGTAAATGTCATGGACATGTCAGGCTCCGCCCCCAATCAACGCTCCCAATCTCACGAATTCTAATCACATACACCTGAACCTCATCACCAACACATACAAATACACCTCACTTCCCTTCACTCAGCGTCTAGTCTCCCCTACAGACAAGGACTCCATGACTCACCTGTTCCAAACTATCTTCCCACTCTGTGTCTCCGGCCTTCTCGTCTCCTTCCCTCCGTGTCCTGTTTACCAGTTCCACTGTTCCTGATCCTCTGTCCACCAGCTCCAGCGCCATTTCAGATCAGACTTTCCTGTTCACTCTCTTTACCCCCATTTTACCCAAAACAGTTGATATCCATTGTTAATAAAAGCACCCATTCAGGTTTTCTATATTCCTGTCTGTGGAGTCTGTTATTCCGTAACAGTGAGACCATCCACTACGAAAAAGTTGCTCACTTTAAGGTTAATTTATTAACATATGCATCCATCTATTTCACCTTAAGCAGTACTTATTTCACAGTCTATACAGTTTATATTTATGTGCAGATACTTCATACAGATGTTTACAGATATTTAGACATATGTTTATGCAAAGCTTTTTGCACTAACAGACTATTTTTATTTACTATATTTACAACAGTTGTATTATATTTATATTATTCTATTGTATTTTGTACTTCCACTGATTTTTTTTTAAGAACTACTGTGTGTGTCTTATCATGACCAATGGGGATAAATAAAGTTTTTTAATGTAATTGAATTGAAAAAGGGGGTTTTCATACAGGATTCGAGAGTTGGGTTCAACAACTGTGCAAATGCACGGCTTGTAATGGAGCCCATGTTGATAGAGGAAGAGTCAGTTAGTAAAAAAAGTCACTTTTCATTACTTTTGCTACAGCCCTTTTAGTATTACTACTATAAAAAGCTGTTTCCATCATAGCCAGTCTGGTCCAAAACTTTAAAACTATCACAGTATGCCTGTCATCATATAACATTTATGACACCCTTGTAGAGACACATATGCATTTCTCCTGCTGCCCTAGTGAGGTCCTAAATTAAATACTAATGCAGCTAATTAATGCTTAAATCTAACCATAATCGTAGCTGAAATGAAAGCTACTTTTTTAAGAAAACACATATATCCTTGTGAGGACTTTAAATCTGTGAGATATTCTTATCCTTGCGGGGACACATGTTCCGTACAAATATAAAAAACATGCCCCCAACCCCACCCCAACACACACACACACACACCATGTGCCAAATTTAAATTCAGTCTAACAGGTGTAGTCTGAGCTGAGGAAGGAAAACTAAGAGGAGCAAATGAAAAAAAAATGTCCCACATTTTTCACATACTGTAACACTGTGACTACCTAGTATTATTTTTTTATTATTATTATTATTTAAAGTCTTCAAAAAATGCTACAAAAACACACACAGCTGTGGTAATAATTTTAACCATTTTATAATAGATTACCAGTATTTAAAATGAAATAAATAAAAATTAGTTTGTGATTTTTTATGTGTGCTACTTAACGCTTATGGTTGAGTGTAAAAAGAAAAAGTATATATATACTGCACATATATATTTATTATTATTCATAGTACGATTTGAATATGTTGTAGTTCCTAAAGTTGTCCAGCAGGGGGCAGAGCGCCTGAGTGTTCATTATAATGAGGATGGGGGGAGCGCTTTTCCTGCTTGACTCTGTGTGTGTGTGTGTGTGTGTGTGTGTGATCCCAAACCCGAGTGGCCTGTGCAGAAGGCCGGGGGTTAGACCGAGCAAATGGAGCAACGCAAATGAATCTCGAAAAAAAAAACCCAGCAGAGAATCACAACCACAGCGGCGTTTCGGGAATGTAATTCCTCCTGTCTTTTGTCTTCCTCGTCCCTCCTCATTTCCTTCATGTCTCCTCGCCGGAGTGAAGGTAAGATCCTTCGTTTCTCTCTGTTTATTTATTTATTTCTTCCACACTTGGTCGAGCTTTATTTCCCGGCTCCTTTGTTGAGACTCCAGCCCGAGTCCCTGTCCGTTTCCGCACAGCGCGTTTTCTCTCCGCGTTTCTCCCCGAATCTCCGCAGTTCAGCTGCACGTTAACGTCCTTTTGTTGTGACCGTGAGATGAGAGCGTTAGCAGTCTGTGTCTTTAACAGGGTCTCTGGGCTGGAAAAACGAAACGTGGCTGTTCAAAACCCTCCGAGAAGATTCACTACGTATTCCTAATCACTCCGTTAATAGCTGTATAATCTACATAATCTACATAATCTCAGCAATAATAACCTGAAACACAGTAACGCATGAAATAACTGTCAGACCTGATGTCGGTTTAATGGAAGATTCATTTCTAAATGTCCAGCAAGACATCAGTGGTGTTTCATTCAGGATTTAAATGAGGAAATCAAACCATTTTATTCGCCTGTAGACAGATTATTACTATGTTATAATAGGAGCTCATTAAATGTTTGTGGTTGAAATGCTGTAATTAAGTAATTAATACATCTTTAAAGCTGATGATGTTTATTATAATTTTTACACTGGGATTGTATTTTATTGAAATTAAATATTTTGAAAACATCAGCTTTTTTTTATATCCCCCAGGTTGAGCTCAGGCGATATAGTCATGGACGACGGTGTGAAGCGGCGAGGAAGATCTGCAGTAAGCAATCAACTCTACTTAATGCAAGGAAAGTGGTTTTGACATCACGCCAGTCTACACCACCGGGACATCTGAGTCAACGCCTGGCTCTGACAGACGTACACATGGGTTACACATTCTATATGTGACCAGGATATTTAAAAAACATTTTTAAAAAGGCTTGTCCAGAACCAGCACACACCCGGACTGAGCTTTGATACAGAGCTTTGATACAGAAATCACTGGCAGTCATGTCTCTCTCTGTAAGTGTTTTTATGTGTTTGTTTGTTGTTGTTTTTTTATTATTGAAAGCACATAGTCTAACATGCAGACTTTGGTATTTACCGTTCACCGCTGTTAAATCCCCTCCTGTTGGGACCAATCGTTTGAAACCCCTCCGGGAGAGAGGAGGAGAAGTGATCGGGGCTCAGCTTGTCCCAGAGTAGTTCAACCCCCCAAGGAAGAGAGCAGGAGAAAGACAGTGAAAATGAGGGAGGTAAAGCCTGAGCGGATGACAAAAGGACCCCTAAAACCGGGGGACAGATGTGGAACCCCCTCCCCCGCTCATTCCTCTCGTTATCATCTGTTCCCTTTCTCTCTCTCTCATCTACGTATCGACTCTATTGTGCTTTAATAAAAGCAGCCAGGAAAGTCACACTTACCATATGTATAGGGTTAGTAACCAGTTGTCAGTCAGTCGAGCCAGTACTGATCTTTCAGTGGCTCTAGTAAAGTGTGCTGATGATTAAAAGTCATCCCTAACAACCTGCAACCTCAGAGTAGCTCATTTGACTTCATGACTCTGTTTGCATAGACTATTCTGCATAACCCTAATACTGCAGATCTAATGGAGAGTCGCCCGACACACACCTGGATTGTTCGACTGCAAAACCTTAGTATCTGTACGCTCAGAAGTAGGTTTTAACACAAAAAGCATGAAGGCATCATATCTTTTCCAGAAATGGCTCGGATTTATTTAACAGCCTCCGAGAATACACTTAACAGCTGTTCCTAATTTGCACACCTTCTTAATGAATTGCAGCCACTTTCTACAATTAGAAGTAATGGAAAGGAAGAATTGTTTTTTATGACCTCCAACAGACTTTTTCCAGCTTCTGTCGGTTTCTGTTTGTCAAGCAAGCAGAAAAACAAGGTCATTTTATCTCATGGCCAGTTGTTAGTGTAATCTGCTGAACTCGTGTAAACTGTAGTGTTATTCTGTATAATAGCTCTAATGTTTGGCTTGCCTTGCTGTTTGTCTTCTTGGTTTAGTCCTGTTCTGCCAGTAGAACTTGTGCAAGTCTAACCGGTGCAGTATTTAGCTGAGGTGGATCTCTGCAAAGTGAGCTTGGCTAAACTGACTTAAGACTTTTTAAATCCAAACACATTGGATTTACTTCGCCAAATTGTGTTATGAATGGCATTTCTGGTATGCTGGTGTGGTGTGACACGGCTGACTGTCCCTGCATATGCACTGAGTATCCACATGTACAACCAAGACTTGTCTTCCTTTTAAAACTTTTAATGCAGCCCATTTCTTCAAACTTTTCCTGTACTTTGCATAAAATAGTTGAAGTTTTAGGTTTCTCTGATTTGTTTCAGTGATTGCATAAATTTTCTCTTACTTTATCGACTTTAATTTAAATTTGAACTTTTATTTTACTTTTGTAGTCTTTCCAATGTAGTTTTTTTCATCGCTTTCCTTTCTTACTCATTGCTAGTAAATACAATGAACAACACACCCCCTTTTTGCTTTTTATCACTCTGTTCCATGTCTAGATTTGTATCAGTATTTTTCATGACTATGTTTTGTCTATTTCTATACAACAAATTGTGCCAATCTAATTCTATCTTTCCTTCTTTGTTCAATTTTTTTTTCTCAGACGGTGCTAGCAAAGGCGTTATATGATAATGCGGCTGAGAGTCCGGAGGAGCTGGCTTTCCGGAAAGGTGACATCTTGATGGTGCTGGAGCAGGAGCAAGATGGTGGGCCGGGGTGGTGGCTCTGCTCCCTCCACGGGCGCCAAGGCATCGCCCCTGCTAACCGCTTACGGCTCCTCCAGACAGCACCGGATGCCCACCGTGCCCCCAGTGTGGACTCAGTCTATCTCTCTCCAGTTCAGCAGTGACACGTTAATGGCTGGACGGAGGGGTTAATTAATTAATAGGGACGGAGTGTATCTCTCTCCTTCAAGCCTAGCTGAAGGGATGTAGCAGAGACCTGCAGGGGCATCAGGATCTGGTAGTCGTCCACGCTCCCACTCCAGCTCTGGTGCTAGGCCACGGCCAGAATGGGCAGATATAGGAGTTGAAGGACGTCCACGCTCACCGTCCCTTAGAGGACAGACAGGAGAAGTGAATTCAGTATATCATACTCCTGCCACAACAGCACCACTAGGGGCACCTTACAGATCGCAGGGTGATTCAGTGTACCTGTCACCCAGTGCTGTGCCCAGATCTACCGTTGAAACAGGAAGCGAGGCTGCTTATCTGAGCCCCAGAGATTCAAGCATTACAGGCCATTCAGATGCCGGTTATTTGGTTCCTCGGCCAACTGTGGCAGCTTTACCAGGTGAGGATTTTTATCAAACTCCGGTTAACATGGCTTCAGTGCCAGTGCTTCAAGACGGATGGAAACTTCCAGGAATGTACCAGACCCCGAGTGCACCAGGGACAGCCATAACTAGGACTCCACAAGCCGAGCGCAAGCTATCTGCTGGATCTGTTGTGGTATCGGTTGCCTCGGGACAAAATGTAAACACACCCCCAACAAGCAGGTCATCTGCCAGAGCGCAGGGTCAGTGTGCCACTCCCCCGGTGGGTCGTGGAAAAACATCACAGGTTTCCGTAAAAGGATCCCCTCTTGTTGTGCGAAATGCGGGCTGCCAATTTTGGACGTAAGCCTCCTCCACCAGCGCCGTCGGTTAGAAGTGTGACCCGGAAGGATTTACCTCAGGGGCAGGCAACATCACCTGCTGCAAAACCCACTATGCAGGCAGGTCCGCCTACGGAGACTGCTAAGGAGGAGAAACAACGACAGATAAGTAAAGATGGTGGGAAGAAGAAGGACATAAAGATGATGAAGACGGAGTGCACACTTTCTGATGATGGAACACATGGCGATTATGTAAAGGAAACCGTATTGTTTTACACTTATCCCATGCTGTTTCAGTTTCACATTATATTTAAATGTTAATAGTTAAATAGGACTTACCTGGAAGATGTTTGTATCGGTAGATTACAATGGACGTCTGCTGTTCTAGTGATTGTTAATATTGTTAAACCAGACTCACCTTGTTATATTTATTTAATGCTGTCTTTATATTCATCAACAAATTTTTGTTTGGTTGAGTTTATCTAGGTGAACTAGATAATAGATCTTGCAGCATTTAATACCTTGGAAGTGTACCAAGATGCATGGTTGTTGTTTTTTTCTCTTCTGAAGTGAAACAGTGTTAATTACTGTTAATTACTGATAGTCATATGAAGCTCACCAAAAAACAATCTAACTAACTAGCTGTTTGCTAGCTACTTGTACGAAAGCTTGTTTAAAATCAAATCACATTGTCTGTGGAGCATCAATAATTGTGATAAAGAGTATGTGTCACGAGCCAGTCTGATCAACCCAGCACATCTAAGTCATAACTCCTGCTAATACACTCTGCGCCAATGGCGAGAGCACACCTGTTACCAATCAGACTGTAACTGTAACTGTTACTGTAATCAAACCTGTTGGTTTGTCATTGTTATATGTTAAACAAGTCCTGGTAGTGATGCACATGTCCTCACAGAAACTGATGTAGGATGTTACTGTGAGCTTTTCCAGGTTGGTGGCAGCACCTTCAAAAAATACTCCAATCAGTGCAGACAAAACAGGCCTGTAATTCCTGCTCTGCTTTACTGGTCCATCTCTTTACTGTCCTTACTACAGGCTTAGCAGATTTATGTTTTTGCCTATAGATCGGGAGAAGATGAACCAGGCAGTGGTCAGAAAGTCCTAAAGCTGCTCTGGGGACGGAGCGATATGCATCCTTTAATGTGGTGTAGCAGTGATCCAAAGTATTTTTGTCTCTGGTGGGGCATGAAATGTGCTGTTTGTATTCAGACAGATCACGTTTGAGGTTTGCTTTGTTAAAATCTCCAAGTATAATTATAACCGAGTCCGGGTGTTGTTGCTCCGTGTCTGTGATCTAAGCAGCAAGCTGTTGCAATGCTGCGTTCACACACGCTTGTGGAGGGATGTTCACACTCACAAGAATAAACAAGGTAAACTCCCGGCGCGAATAGACAGGCTTGGAGTTGATGAAAAATGCCTCTAGATCAGGACAGCACATCTTCTTCAAGGGTGTCACATTTGTACACCAACGTTCATTGATGTAAAAGCATGTCCCGCCGCCTCGCGATTTCTTTGTTGATTCTGTGTCGCAATCCGCTCTGGAAGCCCGGCAGGTGTAGCGCGTTGTCCGGAATGGCTTCATTCAGCCAGGTTTCCGTGAAACACAGCGCGGCAGAGTCCTGGAGAGCAGGAAAAGTTTGTCCATTTTGTTGGGTAGAGAGCGGAGATTCGCCAGTTATATACACGGCAGTGCAGTTCTAAAGCCGAGCTTAACGAGCGTGCCGGCTCTCTTTCCCCGCCTGCGCTTTTTAAAGCATTTCAACAGCGCCGCTGCTCCGCCAGTTACAATGTTCAGCAAAACGTTTGAAAAATCTAAAACTGGTTAGAAATTGTGTGCTGTGTCCTGCTGAATGTTCAGCAGTTCATCCCTGGTATAAGTGATAACACTTGAGAAACAAAAAACAGGACAAACTAACAAAAACAGTAAGACAAATAGAGAGCTCCACACTGAGGCAGCCATCCGCGACGCCATCAGGTCTATCTGCTCACATGCTGTGTATTTAAGAGGGGTCATGTGTGATACTGCATCATGCTCCCTCCAATCCTCCAGCACTGCTCGACTGCCCCCACCATCTCTCAGCCTCCAGAACTCTTCCCTGTTCTGTCAGAGTCACTGGCAGTCTTCAAACAATGTTTTAAAACCTATATTTTCCTTAAGTACTTGGGCTAAAAAAAAAAAGAAGCGCGTCTGCCAAATGATTTAATTATAAAGTTTACATTTGCATTTACATGATGTTCAGTGTAGTCCACACCCAGGCTCAAACCATGGACCCTGGAGCTCCTCTCTGTGAAACTGTAAATTCAAACTTCTTGCAGCAAATAATATTAAAAATAGTTAATATAAAGTCAATTATTTGTCGTTGACTTGTTTAACCAATTATCCAATGTTAAAGACAAAGAGCTGAAATTGTAGATATCAGTTTGTAAAAAAATGAACTGGTAAATTTAAAGTGAACTTGCAAAAAAAATTAATTTGACTTCTGAGTGTTCAATCTCATCATGAATTCCTCTTTCAAACTGAGTATGTGGAGAGAATGTTAGAAAATTATATGATATACATGTAGCTCGAGGTAAATAGAAAACAATGCATGCACTGCATGTCTGGGATGTTCCACCCTCCGATAAACCAACAGTCCACAAAAGTTACACAAGTCTGCAAATTTTAATGTAATCCCACTGATCCCCACTGATCTAAATCATGTAAAAATCATGTAATTTACCTTGCTGTTGCTGGCCGCTAGTCTATTAGGTATTTAAAGTGATCGGTGTCTTTTCTGTGCAATTCTAAGAAGGGCTGTTTCAGTGGAGAGTAAGCCATGAAAACTCAAACTAATTCAGAATATCGTGTCTTATCTGAGATGTGTGGACTTCGATCATCGCTCAATTTTGCAACAAATGTTAAACTCTGCTTTCCCACAAATGTTTAAAAGATCAAATATTGTGATTAAAAAACACACAACTATGATCAGAAATGAATGACTCCTCAGTGTGAACAGAATCACCATTTAAACCCCAAGTAAAAACAAGATCTGTTAAGATTAAAAGATTCAGTAAGCAAATAAAGAGTGAATCAAAGCTACCTGGTGTAATCAATATAAAAAAAAAAACATTTTGAGAAAAAGTCACCAAATAAATTAAAAAAGACACTGGTGGACATTGGTTACCAGGTGGACAGTAAACATAACTAAAATGAAAAAAAAAAAATTAGAGCGGATGACCTTGATCATTTGTCATTCTAAAGAAGAGGGCGATTCAGTGTTTTGCACCCAAAGACTTTGTTTTCATGTGGGACTTTAATTCCCAGAGTACTCCTCTGTCATGCTGAATGCCCTCACCTGAGCCTTTTTGCCTTGGACACAGTGGTTGTCTCGCATCTGATATATTTTAAGTTTGTTCTACCCTGTTTTAACCTGTTTCATTAATTATTGCAGTTGTGTTTGTTTGTTCATTTATTATTATTATTATTTTTTTAATTGTTGTCCTTGGTTTTCTTTATTTTAGTTTTTTCATTAAGTGTCTTAACGCCTGCAAATATGCCTTGCCTTCATCTTCTATCCGATTCTGACATTTTCCCAAATTTGTCAGAAAACATCTTGATTATCTCAAGACTTCTGAGCAAATGTTCTGTAGACTGATGAGACAAAAGTTGAACTTTTTGAAAGGAGTGCATCCAGTTACGAACACAGCAGTTCATAAAAATATCCAGCTATCAGTTTGTGACCTCAAGCTTAAGTGCACTTGAGTTATGTAGCAAGACAATGCTACTGTATAAAACACACCAGCAAGTCCACTTCTAATTGGAAAAAAAAAAACAATATTAAAAATTAAAGGTTTTGGAATGGCCAAGTCAAAGTCTGGACTTAAATCCGATTGAGATGACGTGGCATGACCTTAAACAAGCCATTCATGCTAAAAAAAAAACTCCAGTGTGGTTGAATTAAAACAATACTGCAAAGAAGAGTGGGAAAACATTCCTCCACAGTGATGTGAAAGCCTCACTGCCAGTTATTGCAAATCCTAGATTGCAGTATTTGTCACCAAGGGTGGCCAAAGCAGTTATTAGGTTTCGGGGCAATTATTTTACCACATACAGCCAGGAGTTTTGGACAGCTTTTTCTGGTTAATAAATAAAATAATTTAAAAAAAAACTTCTTATTTTTGTGTAATATTTAAATTAGTTTGATGATCTTGATTATTTAAGTGTGATAAATATGCAAAAAGGCAAATATATTTTCAAGGCACTGTAGGTTTTTTAATTTTGAGCAGCTAACAGGACTAAGATCACCATGTGCAATGTCAACTCCATATTGTTGTCCATGGGTCTGAAATGAGATTTCCAGCAAACTCAAATACTATAGGTGTGATGGTCAGGTGTCTATATACTCTAGTAAAGTACATACAGTATAGTATATATAATATTATTACTATTTTTGTTAAGCTGCAGAGACAAAGAGTGGCAGATGGTATTACCTCCAAGTTTGTGAAATTATTAGGAAACATTTTTAAAAGAAATTAGATACTTTTTTTGCTTCTGTACAATTTGTTATATAAGATTTAGGTGAATTTATATCCAATATTGGTTAATGTTTCACAGAGTTTATAATGAAAAAGTTTACAAGTAAAAACTATTCACCACTTATTCATCTTATATATATATATATATATATATATACATATGTGTGTGTGTGAGAGAGAGAGAGAGAGAGAAAGAGAGAGAGAAATTCAAAACTAAAAATAAAATACATATTGCTTACACTTTTTTAAAATATAAACACACAGCATTTCTCTAAATTAATAATTTGCTGTGTGTGTGTGTGTGTGTGAGAGAGAGAGAGAGAGAGTGTGTGTGTGTGTGTGTGTGTGTTTGTGGCAAGTCAAGTCAAGTCAAGTAGGCTTTTATTGTCATTTCAACCATATACAATTTAGAACACAATGAAACAAAACAACGTTCCTCCAAGAACAAGGTGCTGCACATGACATAACATAAATCAACAAAAAACTAACTAACTAACTAACTAACTAAGAAATCTAATAAGCTGGCTAGCTGAGACAAACCAGTTTAACATTATAAATTAACAGAAACTATCTAAGGCCAATACAGAAAAGACAACATAAAGTGCACATGCAAATGTGCAAACAAGAGTGACAACACAAGACAACAACATAATACGTTTTTAACACTCTGTGGTAATAATTTGAGGTAGTGGAATGAAAAACAGTAAACATTTACTTGTAGATAGCAGCAGAGACAGAGAATAGTTTTTTTTTTTGTTGCAAATAAATATTATGCAAAAGAGCACTTTCAGGTTGGTATGTACAATTGTTAGATGGTTGTTGGTCAGTGTGTTTGTGTGTTTATCAGTTCAATCCTAATGTTGTTAAGTTATTGAGTGATTTGTGTGCACGTGTGTGTGTGTGTGTGTGTGTGTGTGTGTGTTTATCAGTCCAGTCCCTTTGTGTTGAGACGGATGGCATGTGGGTAAAAGCTGTTGCACAGTCTGGATGTGTGTGCCCGAATGCTTCGGTACCTTTTTCAGATAGCAGGAGGGTAAAGAGTGAGTGAGAGGGGTGTGTCTGGTCAGCCACAATGCTGGTGGCTTTGCGGATGCAGCGTGTGGTGTAGATGTCTTAATAGAGGGGAGAGAGACCCTGATGATCTTCTCAGCTGTCCTCACTATCCGCTGTAGGGTCGTGAGGTCTGATATGGCACAATTCCCAAACCAGACAGTGATACAGCTGCTCAGGATGCTTCCGATAGTTCCTCTATAAAAAGTAGTGAGGATTGGTGGTGGAAGCAGGAAGAAAAGACGTTGTTGGGCTTTCTTGTGCAGAGAGCTGGTGTTGAGGGACCAGGTGAGGTTCTCCTCCAGGTGGACACCCAGGAATTTTGTGCTTTTAACGATCTCCACAGAAAAGCCATCCATGCTGAGTGGAGAGTGATTGCTATGCGTCCTCCTGAAGTCAACAACCATGTCTTTTGTCTTATCGACGTTCAGAGACAGGTTGTTGTCTTTACACCAGTCTATTAGCCTCTGCACTTCCTCTCTGTACGCTGACTCATCGTTCTTGCTGATGAGGCTCACCGCAGTCATCAGCAAACTTGATGATATGATTGGAGCTGTGTGTCGCTACACAATCATGAGTCAGCAGCGTGAACAGCAGGGGACTAAGCACACAGCCCTGGGGGGCCTCAGTGCTCAGTGTGGTGGTGCTGGAGGTATAGTTCACGATTCACACTGCCTGAAGTCTCTCGGTCAGAAAGTCCAGAATCCAGTTACAAAGGGAGGTGTTCAGGTCCCATAGGCTCAGCTTCCCACTCAGGTGCTGGGGGATGATTGTATTTAATGCTGAACTGAAAAATGTACAGCATTCTGACATAAATGTCCTTCTTGTCAAGGTGCGTCAGTGCCAGGTCGAGTGTGGTGGAGATAGCGTCGTCTGTCGAGCGGTTTGAACGATTCGCAAACTGCAGTGGGTCCAGTGAGAGGGGCAGCAGGGTCTTGATGTGTCTCATGACGGGCCGCTCGAAGCACTTCATAATGATGGGTGTAAGTGCAACAGGGCGGTAGTCTTTGAGACAGGACACAGAAGACTTCTTCGGCACGGGGAAGATACATATTGTGTGTATGTATGTGTGTGTGTGTGTTTCTCTCCGTGGATGTGACCCTGGATCCTGATACAGCTCATCCTGAACTCAGAGTGTCTGCTGATGAAAAAGAAGTGAATCGTAGAGACACATGACAGTGAGAAAGCAGAGTTTTTCCTCAGTGAGAGTTTATCATGAGGTGCAGGTCAGAGGAAACACTGAGTGGATATTAGGAGTGATGAGAGAGAACATTAACAGGAAGAAGGGGATTCCGTGCTCATCTAAGGATGGAGTCTGGACTGTGGGATTGTTGGAGAATCAGTACAGGGCTAATGCTGGTCCTGCTGTCCCCATCAACCTGAGAGAGAAGGTGGAAATGTTTGTGGATTATAAGCAGGGTCTGGTCTCCTTTTATGATGTGGAGGCCAGATCTCATATCTACTTTTTCACTGGTCAGTCGTTCACTGAGAAACTCTATTCATACTTTAGTCCATGTTATACAGATGATGTCTTATTTTTTCAGGACACTGAACCACTAAGCATAATTGCTCTTATTAAATAAATATTCTGTATGATTTATAGCTTATAACATTTTAAACTGTATGTTTTACAGCTGGCTATAATCATTACTTATGTATAAAAAACAGAATAATTTGTTTAAAATATGATTTGAGACTAACTTATTATATATAAAATGAGCATAAATTCAAAAACAGCTAAAACATGTAGAGCCTTTATCATTATCTGATTTAAGCAGTTACAATTAAATTAAAGTCATTATTAGACACATGGATGTTAGTCCAGTTACTGGATTATTACATGTTTGTGGTGTTAATCTGATTTCTCTAAGAAACCCTGATGAAATGTAGACATTTATATTTACTTTACTAGGCATTTGGCAGACTCTCTGTTCCAGAGCGACTTACAAAAATGCTTTGAAATTTCCATCATTATATAGATCCCCATACTGGTTACTAGGCTACTAACTATAAGTACCATTAGTCAAACACTGTTGGAAAGGTTCAACCATTTAGAAAAGGTTCCAGAACATAAAACAGTCTAGATGCATGTCTACCTTGATCCCTGAAAGATGATGGAAAAGTTGAGCTGTGCTTAGGAATCTGAAGAATTAAAAAGAGCTTTATTGGTAAGTACATTTGCACATACAAGGAATTTGTGACAGAAGCCTTTTAGAGAAGACAATAACACAAACAAAACAAAAAAGATTATAATTAACAAAGAATGGAATAAGATTTGGAGCCTCAAATATTATCAAATAAGGCAGCATCAAACCCTCCAGGGTCCGGGTTCGATTCCCGTCTCTGTGTGTAGAAAAGTTGCATGTTCTCCCTGTGCTTGGTGGGTTTCCTCTGAGTGCTCTGCTTTCCTCCCACAATCCAAAGATATGCAAGTTAGGCTAATTGGTGTTCCCAAATTGCTCGTAGTGTGTGGATGTGTGTGTGCCCTGCGATGGATTGGCACCCTGTCGAGGGTGTACCCTGCCTTGTGCCCTAAGCCTCCTGGGATAGGCTCCCCATGACCCTGAATACAGGATAAAGCAGTATAGAAGATGAGTGAGTGAGTGAGTATTATCAAATAAGAGTGGTATTGCACAGTATTTTGCATATTGCACATATGATTATTTCACATATTTTAATTGCACACTGGGGAGAATATTTGACTGTTCATGAGATAGATTGATCTATCAAGGAAAGATATATCCTTTCAGCAGTCCAAATCCCTTGTAGTCTTGTGATATCTGATTTATAGCTAAGACAAACCAGACAGTTATTGAAGTGCACAGGAGAGATTCAATGATGGTTATGTAGAACTGTGTGCCCAAATTCTGTTACAGGTTAAATGACCCTCAGCTAGCTAAGGAAATACAACATCTGCTGTGATTGTCCATCTTTATGTCCTAAAAAATAGTGATGCCCAGGAACTGGATTGACTCCATTGATGGGGTCTGTAGAGGTGACCATGAGTGTAGAAAGAAATGAGCAGTGGAGAAGGAACACATCTCTGGGGATGGCAGTGTTCATAAACTGGCTGTTGGACATGAAAAAGCTGTTGATCGATTAAAAGAAAGGGCTAGGAACAGAGAGGTGGGTTAGTTTGGTGTGGAGCAGAACCAAGCAACAAGAGGACCGAGAGCCTTGTGGGACACTAGTAGACAGTTTGCGTGGAGTAGATGTGGATCCCCTCCAATTTATACAACTAATCTTCTATGTAGGAAGCTAACCATATCCGTGCCATGCCACAGATTCCAAGGCTTGCAAGGATAGACAAGAGAAACTTGGTGTGGCAGTTAATTGCTATTTTCCCCCCATCATAGAATATGGCAAAGTAATCAGCAGTCAGAAAAGCCAGTGGGTTGAGTAGTGAAGAGAAGATATTGTGGAGCTTGCAAGGATTATTTGCATAAGCTTTCAGCTTTTCCCTGTTAAAGGCAGTTTTAGTGGAACTGCAGTTCTCTGCAGTTTTTCTGCAGTTCCTACTTCTTTTCTATTGTTGCACAATACATAGCCAAGGAGCAGGACAAGAAATCTATCTTGATCTATTTGTCACTAGCAATAGAGGAAGAAAATGAGTCTGAGAGGGATGATAGGGTACAGGAAGACACAGAGGAAGGGGAGACAGATTGGAGGTCTCTGCGGGTAGAAGAGAAAGATTCGTGGTTGGTTTTAGGCAGGAGAGGAAGAGTGAAGATGAAGGATACCAGATAATTATCAGATTTAACAAGAGGAATAGCAGTAATATTTGTGGCAGGGGAGGGGTAGTGGGAATTTCCTTCTCTTATGTGTGGGCGGGCAGCTGTTTAATGTTAAGAAGAAGTTGTTAAGGAGAGGGATTGCCAGATTACCTCACAGCAACCATAGCTTTTAATGACAAATACTGCTCTTTGCCCTCGAGGTGGGCATGGCTATATGCATCAATCAACACAATAGTTTATCATAAATACACAGAATATGTGGAAGACAGAGATGTACGTAATGCCCCTACAAAGTGCCAAAATGTTCACAAAACCCTAACAAATGCGTGAAAATGCAGGGCTTACTCCAAAAAAAAAGTATGTAACTTTTGGAAACTCAATCTTTAGAGATGTGTGGACAGATTATTATACATATTGTAGCGTTTTACCACCGGAAGGATCTTGGAGAGACGAGTGAGCTTAATTGCTGCCCAATGCAATGGCTGGGAGAACTTTATTTAAACAACACAGTACAGTCACTGTATAGCATGAACAGCACATTCATATGAGAACCTAGACCTAATTTAGCCTTAGCATGAACCGGAGCACATTCAACAGGTCTCACCCTCTAACACACAAACTTAGCCGAAGCCACTAATCCAAACACCCTTCCCCAACAGGGTGAACGCATAGAACAAACCCCTCCTGCAAGGCATGATGATCGCCAGCCGAAGCCCCACCTACGCCACACTGCCCCCACTCGAGCTGTGACCGTCCCCGGTCACCATGACGAACTCAGTCTCTGAGGCGTGAAGGCGGTCGGCGAGGTCGTTGTGAACGCTGAAGTCCTATTGCAGGAGAGTAAGGAGCGCAAATATTGTCCTGAGGCGGTCCGGCCTCCGCAGAGTTTGATGTTTCGCCGGCGTGCGGCTGATAGGGAGCGAGACAGTCTTGGTGGAGCACAACCACTCGCGCCTGCACCGCCAACCGCAGCACTGCCAGAGCTGGGCAATCACCGAAAGGGGCCCACCCAGTGGGACATAAGCATGGGCGAGAGCCCCCTCTTCCTTACGGGGGAATACACCCATACTAGTTCTCCAGTAGCAAAGTCCCGTCCCCGGCTGTGAGTGTCATAGACCTGTCGCTGCTTAAGCCCGGCGTCCGCCAAGTGTTTACGCACCAACTCATGGACCCGAAACTGTTTGTCCTTCAAGGAACAAAAGTAATCCAACCCAGGCTTCATGGGTAAATCCAGTTGGGGAGGTCCAAACATTAAAGCAGCTCGCGTTAGCTGCGATGACTCCTGTACCGCTGTGCGGTATGCCCAGAGCACGAGAGGCAAATGTTCGTCCCAGTCCCGTTGCCGATCGCTGGTAAGCACGGCGAGTTGTGTGGTGAGAGTCCGATTAAATCGTTCCACGAGGCCGTCACTTTGAAGATGAAGGGGCGTGGTGCAGGTCTTTTTCACCCCGAGGCGCCCGCACACTCCGCCTCGAAATTTCGCCCCTGATCGCTGTGTAACTGCTCTGGGGCACCGAATCGGCTGAACACCTCATCCACCAGCACTCGAGCTGTGGTGGAAGCGCTCTGGTCAGGAACAGCAAACGCCTCCGGCCACTTCGTGAAGTAATCCACGATTACGCACATAACAGTTACCGCGATCGGAAACGGGCCGAGAATGTCCACGCCCATACGCTCCATAAGTGGGGCCCTTCTTTGCCGTGCAGAGATCGCATCGGTGGACAAAGAGTTCACTGTCCCTATGACAGCCCGGCCAGTAGAACCGAGCACGCAACCGCCACAGCGTTTCAGTCACCCCGAAGTGTCCCGAACCGGAATGTCCGTGCATCAAACCCAGTACACTTGTCCGCAACTGCCCCTCGGGCTCTTCAAAACTGAGCAGCCAAACCAGCGAAGCGTGATCGGTCTGCAGCAAGAAGGGTTGCCCCTATAAATATGCCTGGAAAGGTTTAAGAGCCGCGACGACTGCTAGCAGCTCGCGCTGCGTGATGCAGTAATTCCTCTCAGGTCCAGACAACGAACGGCTAAAGTAAGCGATAGCACGCTCCTTGCCCTCGGAAACCTGAGACAGGACAGCCCCCAGTCCTACATCGCTTGCGTCCGTGTCGAGGATAAACGTGCAAGATGCATCCGGATACTCAAGAAGGGGAGACGTGACCAAAACTTCACGCAACCAGGCGAAAGCACGCGCATGCACAATTCCCAGCAAAATGGCTGGTTCTTTTTCGTTAGCTCGTGCAGCGGGCTTGTGATCATGGCGAAGTCCTTCAAAAACCGGCGGTAATAAGAAGCTAACCCGAGAAAGGTGCGTAGCTGCGACACATTTATCGGTTTGGGCCAATTCTGTACCGCATCGATTTTCGATGGATCGGTAGCAATCCCTTGAGCACTAATTATGTGACCCAGAAAAACGTCTTTTGCCGCAACAGCTGGCGCTTCTTGGGATTAAGCCGCAAATTTGCCCGCCGGATAGCCTGAAATACCACTTGTAGGTTAGGTAATGCGCCCTCAAACTCAAACTTCCCCGTGCACCAATAAATCATCCAAGTAGACCACACAACGGCTGCGAGGAATATCTGTCAGCACTTTTCCATTAACCGTTCAAAAGTAGCTGGAGTGTTACATGCGGCGAAATTGCCATAGCCCTTGCCTGATCGAAAACGCGGTTTTAGGTCGTGCTTTCGAGGCGAGCTCTACTTGCCAGTACCCAGTATGCAGATCCAACGAGCTAAACCAAGCCGAGCCTGGAACATGTTCCAGCGCATCATCTATCCACGGCAACGGATAAGAGTCCTTTCGAGTTACCTCGTTTAACTGCTGGTAATCGACACAAAACCGCCAAGAATCGTCCTTTTTACGCACAAGCACAACCGGTGAAGACCATGGTCTGGACGCTGGCTCAATGACGCCCGAGTCGGCCATTTCACGCAGCTTCTGTTCGGCGATAGCCCGTTTAGCTAATGTGAGGCGTCTCAGATGTAGCCGAACAGGCGCTGCATTTCCCGTATCGATCGTGTGCTGCACCAGGTTAGTATGGGTGCACTCGGGCTCATCTACCGCAAAAATATCTGCAAATTCGTGAAGGAACAACTTCAAAGTGTCGGTCTGCGTTTGATTTAACCCCGTGCTGCTATGCTGCAGAAGCTTGCCCAGTATACTCGTTCGGTCTGCTACCGGATGTTTACCTGGCGCGACTACTGGAAGTTCCGCCCCCCGGGTGTGTGCGACTAACACGTCCGGCTGTGGTTTGGGTATTAGCAACCTGGCTAACCCGAAATTACCACGCAGTGTTCCATTATTCAAGTCTAACACCGCACCCTATTTTTCTAAGAGATCCAAGCCCAAAATGCACTCATCCTCGATGTTTCCCACAAAGAAATCATGAGAATGAGTCCGCTTACCTATTTTCACTTGAACCGTGCGACACACCCATATCTGTACGTAGCTCCCAGAAACGGTGCGAACATTAAAACCTGGGTCAGGCAGTCCGCAAAAGCGCTCGCTTTGCCCCAGTAATCCACAGCCCAACAGCGAAACAATAGAACCGGTGTCCACGAGCGCCGGTAGTCGTCCAGGACACAGTTCACATAGCCCCCAGAGCGATTTCCTACACGTCCCGACCAGAAGTTGAATTCACAAGTTGGGGGAACAGAGACGGTTGTGGGAGGCGGCTTCCCCTCAGTGCCCCCCGGACCTAGTTTAACGGCTGCTGGGGTACGCTGTCTTCCAGGCCTAAAAACGTTGCAGCGGTAGTCCTGCGGTCCCGGGCCTCGGAAGATTAAAAGCAGTTTGTCTCCAAAACCATTATGCTAATAAAAAGCAGACATTATACACCACTTTAAGATAAAACATGGGTCGTTAGAGCAAACATATCCACAGCAGTCAGAGGTGAAGGCACGTAAAATATCCGAACTAAGGATGTCAGCCGCTCAAATCTAACTGTTGAGTAAAAATGCTGTTATGTGCTGGCTGTAATAATCTACCTTAAACAGAGAATGTATTTGGCTGACAACAAAAGAAGTACAACTTAGTGTTAACAAGGCGTAAGATACTCAACCTTACAAAATGTGATTTATTTGTATTACCAAGTTAAGCAAATTCTGCTTTAGTGAAATAATAATATCACTGATTACATTAAAGCTGATCAGCTTATTTTTAGCCTTTAACTTACAAACTCTTTACTGTCAACGGTGGGTACTAACTCTAGTATATTATAAATTACAACTACTCCAGTACTTCAAGAAAATGCATATTTTTTACGAAATATATTATCAGGACATTTTTTAAATACTGTGCAAAATTCTTGAGCCACCTCATTCTTTATATGTTGCTTCCAAAGAGCCAGATTTTATTGTATTTTTGTTATGTTGTCTTAATAATCAGCTCTGCAAGCTCTCATCTTTGGTAAGTTTTTGTTTTTTATTTTCAGTTTAGTCCCTGTACCTGAAACAGTTTCAAAGGAATGTGTTTTGTTGGTTAAGCTACACAGTGAGTTATGAATCATTCAAGCATAAAAAACATCTAACTCAAGGCCTGAACCAGTGAGAAACAGATCGGTCTCTATTTGGATTACACAGGAGGTCAAGTGTCCTTCTACGATGCAATGGCTAAACATCACCCACTGTACACTCTTATCTTACCACCTTAGAAGAAAAACTTTCTTTTAATTTTCTATGCAGCTTTTCACGTCGGGATTGAAGAGACTCAGGAGGTGTTGCTTTTGTTTGTTTAGGGTTGATATTTGAGCATGTTAGGTTCGGTGAACTATTAGTGTACCTTGAATTAACATGAAAGTTGTCTTATTTTCTTATTATCCTAAGTGTTTTAATTTTTATTTTTAAACTCCTGTTGGTATGAATATTGTAATTATGAATAAAAACTTGTTAAAAATAAAGAAATAATTTAAAACAGAGACACAAATAAATAGATGTTAATGAATTACTTTATTAGGTTTCTAGAAGGTTTGTACAAAATCCCTCAAATTCTGAAATGACTTTCTACCCATAGGGACATTAAAAAGTAATACTACATGTATCTTATCTGTGCTCTAGCAATAAAATATATTTGAAGATAAAGACATTTCAAACACTGAAGGTGGCTAGTTATTTATACACATCACTGAAGACAAACAGTGCTGATTTTCCAGTTCAAATTGTACACAGACTGTAGTCCTACACAACTTAGTATGGTTAACCTAATTCAGTTTGCATGTTGAGTGCAGGACATTTGGGACCAGACACTTTGCTTCAATCCATCTCAGTTGCAGAGACCACACACACACACACACACACACAGACACACACACAACACTTTCTTCTGTTTTGGATAATGACCTTGATATCATTATTCAAAACAGAAGCAAGTGTTGTGTGTGTGCCATAGAATATTCAACATTCACGACTGATCAAATATGTGCGCAAATGAGAGCATGGATTCCAAAATGTTGGGTTGGACGGTGAAGTTCAAGAAAGAGAAAACAACATTAAAGACAAACCCTGCAGTGGGAGACCATCAGCTGCATCTTAGTGAGGACCACAGACATGAACATTAATGCAGCTAGTTAATGGCCAAATCTAGTTTAAATTAAGGTTATACATTTTTCTAAATCTGTGAGATATTCTTACCCTTGTAGAAACATACTTCATGTACTGTACGTCCCAATATAAAAACGTGCTTCCACCCCAACACACACATACACGTCTTTGTGCTAATGTGCCAATTTTAAATTCAGTGTAACAGCTGTGGTGACATGGTGGCTTAGTGGTTAGCACTGTGGCTTCACATCCTTCATGATTAAGGATTCAGTTCCTGTCTTGGGTCTGTGTGTATGGAGTTTGCATGTTCTCCCTGTGGTTGGTGGGTTTCCTGGTTTTACACCGGTTTCCTCCCATAGTCCAATGACATGAAGATTAGGCTAAGTGATGTTCCCAAATTGCTCGGAGTGTGTGAATGAGCGTGTAAGTGTGTGTGTGTGACCTGCGATGGAATGGCACCCCATTCAGGGTGTATAATGCCTCAGGCCCTACTGTAAGTCTACTGGGATAGGCTCCAGGCCCCTTTGCAACTTTATATACAGGATAAAGCCTTATAGATGGTGATTAAATGAGTGTAACAGCTGTAGACTGAGCTGAGGAAGGAAAACTAAGAGGAGCAAAAGAAAAAAGTGTCCACTATTATCACATCCTGTTACACTGAGTAGTAGTATTTTTTACTATTATTTGAAATCTTAATAAAATAACACATGGATGTGGAAATAATTTTAACATGCCACAGATTGTCAGCATTTTAATAATTAAAATTAGCTTGTGGTTCTTGATGTGTTTTCTTGTGGTTGAGTGTAAAATAAAATATGAAAATTTGATTTTTTTTTATTTATTTTTTTTACGTAGAATGAGTTAAATGTATGGTAGTTTCTACAGTTGTCCAGCAGGGGACAGAGTGTTTATTATTGTAAAGATATGGGGAACACTTCTATGGCAAGCCGTTTTAACATTTAATGGCAAAATTTTACTATCCGAAATAAACCTTACAGATATCAACAACATATTTTTGACAAGTTGTAATTGCATTCTGACAAGTCAAAATGACAGTTAGAGATATCTGTAATTCAGTTTTGGATAGTCACAATGAAAGTTATGGATATCTGCAATTAAGTTTTTAAGAGTCAAAACTGAATTATGGATATCTGCAATGACGTCACTGAAACTGATATTCGACTTGTCAGACATTCTAAATTACAATAACAGATATCTATAACTGAGTTTTACCTAGGCAGAATTAAAGTTAAAGATATCGTAAACGTCAGCATTCTTGTGTCCGACGTTGCTCGTGAAAGACTTCTCATTGGATATTTGCCCAGCAGACAAATTATTTGAACAGTTAGCAGAAGAAATGGCGGTCGCTGTTGTAGACAAATTATTAAGAATGCCATGCCATAGAACTTATATACAATCAAGGAATCTGTGGGGAACAAGAGCTTAGTTGTGGGAAAAATTTACGTCGTATTTGAACAGTAAGCCGCTCCCGCCAATATCAAACCCGTCCCGTCCTCCTATTTGCCGTAACTTGTGACACAATTACAGATATCTGCAACGTTATTTTGCCTAGTCAAAGCTCTATATTCAAGATATCTGTAATTACAATTTGACTAGGCAGAATGAAAGTTAAAGATATCTCTCATTTGAGATATCTCTAATCAAAATTAATTTAAAGATATCTAAAATGTAATAACAGATATCTGATTCTAAATTATGTCTATTCACAATTCCTGTTAAAGATATCTACAATTTCATTCTGACTAGTGACAATACCAGTTCAAGATATCTATAATCCAGTTTTGACTAGTTAAAGTAGATTTTAAGATATCTAAAAAGGACATTATAAATATCTTTAATTGAGGGGAGTTGATGATATCTTGAATTGGAATTGTGACTAGTCAGAATTAAATTGTAGATATCTCTAACAGGAATTATGGATAGTCATAATTTACTTGTAGATATCCACATTTCACAATGTGAATATCTACAACTGAGTTAAAGATATCTGTTAAGGAAAGCTCCATAGACATGAACGGTAAAAGTGACGTCATTCCTCCTAGGAAGAACGACGTTGTGGATATCTGGAATGGTCGTTGTTGATAGGAGGAATGCTATTGTGGATATCTGAAATTTTCATTTTGCCTAGGAAGAACTGAATTACGGATATCTGTAATACATATCCAGACTTGCCATTAAATGTTAAAACGGCTTGCCATACACTTCTCACACTTGAACACCTGGGTTTGTGTGTGTGTGTGTGTGAGAGAGAGAGAGAGAGAGAGAGAGAGATTTATAGCTGTTAATGAATTTACAGTTTTAGTTTTGTCCTCAACATCATGGTAATTTTTAGATGTGTAGATGTATTTGAAATATTATTGTATTTTTATAATCATACATGAAAACAATGAATTGTTACTAATTGTTTGCATTACTTGTGATCTTCAGAAACTAATAATAGCTGCAACACAGAGAATTTTGGTGAAATGAGTTTGATTTGATGAGGTTTGAGCTGCATCTCTCCATAGAACTGCAGTTTTAATCTGCTCTCAGTATGCAACAACCATAACAAATTCTCTCACCTTCACCTTCACTCTGCTTAAACACACCTACTGTAGACTTTATTACACAATCACAGCCTTAGTACATAAGTACAGTTCATTATGAATTATACACTCAGTGTCATGTACCTGTGGATACCAAGCACTATCTTCTCCAGTTATTGTGTTTAGATTTAGATTTTTTTAAATTTATTTCCTCGTCTGTTGCTCTGTTTGCATGTCACCTGACTTCTGTCTGCTAAAATAAGGAATCTTTACCTGGAACTGTAAACATCTCCATCACCTGATAGTGTGAAGCACTACCTTTATGCATTTGGTTTTTATACATATACACTGTAAAATGTTGCATTTAAATTTGTACTCTATGTATATATCATTATTCCTAATAATTAATCTAAAAGTGTCCACCGTTAATGAACCTATTCCTGTTCTACTGGTCTATTGTGTAGTTGCTATATATTTTGCTATACAGCAGACATTAAGCAGCACAGTCAGCCCAGTATTTACAGTATTTTAATGCAGTGAAGAATATTTGTAAGATTTGCTTTATTATCAGATTGATTATCAATGCTGCTGCTAAACCTGCTATATATTGGCATGTTTTCATATTACACACTAATAAATATTAATAAGAATTATTTTACATGCAAAGATCATACAAACACACAATCACTTTATGAACTGAGTCAGCAATTTAAAACAAAGTACTGTATATATAGACTTCCGGTCCACTATAAAAGGAACACTTTTACACCTGCTTATTTATATACAGTAGGTCATTTAATTTATTCAGTCAGCCAATCATGTGACAGCAGCACAGTGATTTTAGAAGCTGCTGGTCTCCTGGGATTTTTACACACATAATTATCATCAACTACACCCACTCTCATCTCTCCTTACTGCTTTCAGTCTCTGCCTCATGCAAAGTCGTTTTTATGTCCATGTGCAGGAGTCAATCATTTTTTAGTCTAAAGTTTTTTATAGTCCTGTCATGTTCTATTCTGATTGTTATTTCGATTCTTACCCATTAATATCTGCCATATTTCATTACAATCTCCCCAGGATCCCTAAATGCTTAAGATTGTACTGTTTCAGGATCTAATTCAGGACTGTGCGAAATGAATCTCAAGCTCTGTATAAAGAGTTAAAATGAGAGCTACAGTCTTACTAACACCACTATAAGCAGTCAGTCGAATGGCATTGTGGGTACTGCAGGATTAAACTAAAGTGAAAAATCATGAACACGTAGATGAAAGAAGTTTAAACTAAAAACTCCACTTGAAATTTTGTTACAAAATACATTTTGAACACCACTGAAGATCACATTATAATTATAAAGATTAACATGTATGCTTTTCAGGGTGGATTTTTCTTCGAAAACAAATTAATGTAATTTGATTTTCATGCATAAAATAGTGTAATTTAGTATTATACTACTTCTGCCTGTTGCAACTGGAACCTAAACTAGTCTGTTTACAGATCACACTTCATTTCTTATCATGTTTCTTTAGAAAAAGGGTGTGTCTAACAAACGACCAAAAACGAAAGTACACCAACTGTGGAAGAGTGAACTTTGTAACAAAGCATGTTTACTTTCATCTACACATCTTAAAATAAGTGAGTATTTAGATTTTTGGCAGAAGTGATAATATAATTTGTGCTAAACACAGGTGTAATGTAATTTAGTTTGAACAAATAACGTGAAAATGTCTTTCAGGGATGATGGTTGTTGGTGTGACTCTCCTGATTTTCTACAGCTTTATGGAATCTCATTCAGGTATGAAAAAATATTCTTTCTCGTGTGCATACTCACTTACTTGTGTGTGTACAGTACATGTGTGTGTAAGCATTAGTGAATTCTACGGTAGTGGAATTAATGTTGTATATAATATAGTTTATAGTATAGTATTAATTAGTTTATTTCTGGTTTACTTGTGAACACTGAAATGAAGCCTGAAAGCAGATTAATTTGCTGTTAGCGTATAAATAAAACTCACAGATAAACATTCTGAATAATATTCTGTGAATCTCTGTACACAAGAGTAACATGTGAAAGTGTGTAATGATTCACGATTATAAAGAAAATTTTCAAAACTCCCAGAGACTAGAACCTGTTTTACATGTGGAATCAACTAAATTAATCGGATCTCGTCCGACCTGTTCATGCTTTCATTTGTTTTGCATTTGTTCTCTGGGGAAGAGAGAAATGTTTTACAGCATTGTGGTCCTGAAAAACAAAACTGATCCTCATCACTCTTCAATAAAACAACTTCCTGTAACTTCAGGGTTTCTGATTGTTGAGATTATTTTTTGATCCATTATATTAATGTGTCAGTTTGTAAAACATCCATCCCTAGTTTAAACAATGTAAAGGAGAGAAAAGGAAAAGTGTCTAGCTCTTTTATTTTTAGGTTCAGCATGCATCAAAGTTTTTTTTTCCCCCAAATTCTGTTCTCTCCAAGTTTCCCTTTAAGGTTAAGTTGATAGGAATGTTTATTGCATTTCTGAGGTGTGATGTGTGTGCTAGAACTTATACATACATTATGCATGCGATGCACCAAGGTACAAATGTTTCATTATACCTGTACAATGTGAAGTTCACAGTAATTAACTTTAAAATACATTTATAGTAAAATATTGCAATATCATAAATCCAATAAATTAATTTGACTGATACAGAATATAAATGAGCAATGCTGGGATTGAAGCACACAACATTCTAAACTGTAAGGCAAAGCCTTAAGCACTGAGTCACCACAACTAGCCCAAATAACCGGTACTGATTCAGTATAATATTTAGTGGTGTTAATTCAGTATTATAAACGCTTGTGGTTGTACTAAAAGGGCTAGCTCTGGTGGCTCAGTTCCTAAGGATTTGAATTACAGATCAGAAGGTGGTGTGGTCAAGTCCTAACACCACCAACCAGCAATATCTGCATCCTGGAACAAGACTCTTCAGCTCAGTTGTATCCTGCATTAAGGGAATATACTGGATTATGTGTTACTTTACATTAGGTTAGACATTACAGTCTTTAGTGTAAATGTGTTTTTTTTACTAAACATTTAACAAATTTAGCAAATTAGATTAGAACTTTATTTATTTTATTTATGTTGTTAATGTTAAGGCATTTATAATGCCTTAACATTAAAACCTCTGAAGGATGAAGTGAATAATTGATTATCTCAATACAGTGGCACCTTGTGAAGGGAGGGATAAACACACCAAATACTTTATTAGAGACACCTGTATACCTACACATACATGTAATTATCTAATCAGTCAAGCGTCTGGCAACTGTGTGGTGTATAAAATTGCACAGATACAGGCATTTAACTTCAGGTAACGTTTACATAAACCATCAGCACAAAACTCTGATCTCGATGATTTTGACTGTGCCATGGTCAGTGTCAGATTTGTTTGAGTATTTCTATAATAATTGCTGATCTCCTTCGATTTCATGCACAACAATCTCTGGAATCTCCTCAGAATAGCGGTAATAAAAAAAATCTGGTAAGTGGCAGTTCTGTAAATAGAAATAAAAGAATGGGTAAAATGTCAGTCCTAAAGGTGCAAAAAATGGCTTTCTATTTTGCAGTCTTTAACATTTACTGTATGTACAGTATGTGTGTATGCATGTACAGGTAGTCCCCTACATAATGATCTATATATGAACTATGTAGTGAACAAGTGTTAAACAATAAAATTGCACAGATACAATTTTAGTATTTGTGCAATTTTAAAACCAGAATAGGTTTTATATTGTAGATGTCCAAAGTAGCTACATTTAGCTCGGCAAATTCATTGCATTCTCTCATCTGATTCATGAGGTAGTCACCTGGAATGGTTTTCAATTCACAGGTGTGCCTCATCAAGACATTTTTTTTCCTTCTTAATGTGCTCTACACCATCAGTTGTCTTGTGAAGGGTAAGGGTGGGTCAATAGCGCAATTATTGGTCTGTCAACCAGAACAATCTCAAGAACCAAAATCATCTAATGTTCCACAGACAAACCATCAGCATTGTTCAGGGTGATATGAGGATCACCACAAAGGCAAACGGTGAAACTGTTTTTGAAATATGTTATTCATTGTTCATTTCATATTTATGTTTTCATCAGCTAATGTGTACAGTCCTATACAATTTGTAAGCAATCATCAAAAAATATGAGTTTCAGTTTTTATGGCGAATGTACTGGTAAAGTCCCACAAGCTAAGATATCATTCCATCACCTTTAGCTTTAATTACAGCACATTCACCATTTGAGTCCTGGAATATGCCTCTGCCATCATGGAATAAAAACTTCATTAATGTGATACCCTGGCATTCAGTGCTCTCAGGTCATCAGCTGACTACATTTTATTGCCACATAAAATTTTTTTAACCTAGACCTGACCAACTGAAGCAACCCCACATCGTAACACTGTCTCCAGAGATTTGTACAGTCGCCACTATGCATGATGGGTGCATCGCTTTATGCATTTCCCTCCTTACCCTGTTGCACCATAACTTTTTGGACTAGGGTCAAACTGAACTCAGCAGACCACATGACCTTTTTTCATTGCTTCAAAGTCCAAAGTTTAGGCTCCCTAGCAAATTGAAGCCTTTTTTTCTGATAAGTCTCACTAACAAGTGGTTTTCTTACAGCAACACTGCAGTTTACTCCCAAGCCTGTGATTGAGTGCACTCTAATTTTAACTATTTTATAGTTTTGATTTTTATCATGCCAAATTTTACCAAGTGATCTCCAGTCATGAGGCTAAACCCCAAATTTCTTACACAAAGTTGATGGTTCAGCAATATCCATCCAGGTTTTAATGTGTTAAAGGGTTCTTAACCCAGTTCCTTTAAAATTGTTTCCTTTGCTTGATGCAGCCCAGTAGTTGTACCCTTCTGAATGGTGACTTTTTTTTGACCAGACAGCATAATTACCTAAATAAGCCTTGCTTTGTTTTGACGCAAGTGTTTTATTTGAGACAAACATCTGACTGACACTGCCATGGGTTTTTATTTCCCATATCAGGGAAAAACTCCACTCAGTGTCTGATTGAAGATTTCCTCATTTGTATCTATAAGTTATTATTTGTTACTTTTTGGAAAAAAAAACAGAGCAATTAAAGGTGGTTGGTCTGGAAGCTTCTCTTGATGCTGTAGCTGGTGAAAATCTGGTCCTTCCTTGTTTCATCAAACCCAACACCAGTGCTGTGGACATGACAGTGGAGTGGCTAAGGATAGAGGAAATGACTTCATTAGTGCATCTCTATAGGGATTATGCAGACAGATATGAAAAGCAGACTCCATCATACAGAGGAAGAACATCACTGTTCAAAGAAGAGCTACAGAAAGGCAACGCTTCACTTAAACTCTCACCTGTCCGAGTTTCTGATGAAGGAGAATATAAGTGTCTCATTGAGGACAAATCCTGGTATGATGACATCATTGTTCACATCAGAGTTGAGGGTAAGTAACATTTCTGCATTTAAGCTTTACACAATTAACTTTACAGAAAACCTGTATATTATGATACCATAATATCAGTGGTTTTTGCATACATTATTTGTATTTTCTATTGTATTTTTTGTTTGTTTGGGTTTTAGAATGGGAGTTAGCTTAATGCGCCCAATGAGAGAAATCTTTAAGGGGGACTCAAGTAAGGAAAGAGCTGCTGGTAATGAAATCTGTGGGTTAGAAATAAAAAGCAGTAAATCATCTGCATATAAAGTAACTTTATGCACGGCGTCACCACATGAAATACCAGTAATCTGTTGACATTCACGTAAAGCAATTGCTAAAGGCTCAATAGCAAGGGCAAATAATAGTGGGCTTAACGGGCAACCCTGACGAGTTCCATGATGTAATTTAAACGGTTGAGGAAACAGGCCATTTGTCAAAACTACAGCGGTGGGAGCACTATAAAATAATTTAATCCAAGAAAGTTAGGCCGGACCGAACCCAAATTTTCCAAAAACTAAACAAAGGTATTCCCACCCTACCCTATCAAATGCCTTCTCAGCATCCAAAGAGACAACACATTCTGGAACAGAATGATGCTGAGAATATACCACATTAAGTAAACGGCGGATGTTAAAAAAAGACTGACGGTTCTTTATAAATCCTGTTTGATCAGGTAAAATGATGGTGGGGAGAACACCTTCAAGTCTTGAGGCAAGCACCTTAGCTAAAATTTTTACGTCACAATTAAGCAGGGAAATAGGCCTATATGAAGCACAATCCAAAGGGTCCTTATCCTTTTTAAGCAATAAGGAGATATATGCTTGATTAAAAGTTGGGGGGAGAATACCGGTCTTAAAGGACTCTGCAAAAACAGTCAGAAAAGGAGCAAGCTGTGCAGAGAATTTTTTATAAAAATCTGACGGAAAACCGTCGGGGCCTGGGGATTTCCCAGATTGTTAGGAAACAATGGCAGCTATCACCTCCTCCTCTAAAATTGGCTTTTCTAAAAGATTACGGGCATCGGAAGATAGTATGGGGACATTTAATTGATCAAGAAATTGTTTAGTATCCTTCTGCGAGAAGGGGTCAGCAGTGTACAGCAGTGGAGTAAAAATCTCAAAATTTTTCATTAATGAGATAAATCAGGAGTGTTGAAAGAAAAGGGGAGATGTGGCAGTGACTGAAGGTGTGGTCCGAGTGTTGTCCAGAGGATCCTAAAGTCGTGATGGTAATGAATCACCGGGGATGAACAGCAATTTGGTTTTGCTGAGATTAAGGTTAATTTGATGAACTGTCATCCAAGATGAAATATCTGATCAAAGTGGAAATATGAGTGTCTGAGGGAGGAAAGGAGAAAATTAGTTCAGTGTCATATGCATAACAATGGTATGAAACAAAGTGTGGGGATATGACTTAACTAAGAGATTGGGTATAGAGGGAGAACAAAAGAAGGCCAAGTACTGAGCTTTGTGGGACACTATTGGAGAGTCTGCGTGGAGTAGATGTGAATCCCTGCCATGTCACCCCATACGACTGGCCTTATAGATAAGAAACAAACCATTGCCATGCTATGCCACAGATTCCAAGGCTTGCAAGGTAAAGTACTGCTGAGAGGTCCAGGAGGATGCGGACAGATGACAGTTTAGCCAAATCTAGCACAATGGAATTCCTCAGTGCTGCTTTGAATCCAGACTGGTTAGGGTTATTAAGGTTGTTCTGTGAGAGATAAAGAGACATTTGGTTAAAAAAAAATGTAAAGGAAAGGAGAGAAGTGATATCGCCTGATAGCTTAAAAAGATAAATCGGTCTAACCCTAGTTACTGACATCTGCTGGATATAGGCAGTGTTTTTTGAGGATAGGAGTAACCCTTGCCTTCTTAAATGCAGCAGGAACATTACCAGATGATATAGTAAGATTGATGATGAAGGGGAAGATGTACTGTAGAGGTTGGGGAAGATCTGGCAGATTTTAAAAAAATTTTCCAACATAAAAGACAAAAGACTCATCCACAGTCAGGGAGGATGGAGCAGAAGGTACATCGGACACAGTACATCGGATAAAAATAGCTGTGCTATCTCTAATGGTAGAAAAGAAAAGGATTCAGGGTCTGGAAAGGATAATAGACAGGATTATGTAGGGTAAGAGTGAAGGATATCGTGTAATGATCAGAGTTGTGAAGTGGGATAGCAGTGATATCTTTAGCTGGAGAGGGACAGAAGAAAACCAGGTCAGGGGATTTCCCACTGTTGATCACTCAAACAGCTGACTCAAACTACCCGTTTTGGTATCTCAAACTACTCGCGAATCCCTCTACAATTTTGCATTCACAATGTCTTTAGATGACATCGGCCTGGTTTGATGGCAATCATATAAATTCCCTAGGACGAGTATATCAAAATCCAATGGGTGCGTTTTAGCAAATGAGACAAAATAACTGCATGTTTGTGTGCGTGGTGTGTGAGTTTGTGTGTTGACATTTGTGATGTGTGTTAGTATGTGTGTGTGAGACATGTGAATTGTTAGTGTGTGTTTCTATGTGCATGCTTGAGAGAGAGAGAGAGAGATGTGAGTGTGTGAGTTTTAAATTTGTAATGTGTGTGTATGTGTGTAAAGTATGAGTGTGTTTGTGCGTGTGTGTGTGCATGTATGTGTCCATGTGTATCCGTGTGTGGCCAAGATTTATTTATTTTTTTGTTTGTTTTTTATTGTGGCCAAGATGTGGGTGTGTGAGTGTTACAATTTCTGATGTGTATGTGTGTAGAATAGGCTGCAGATGCTGGAAAAAAAAGCATTACACTATGATGTTACTCAGTGTGATGTCACTAAATGTGTCACTAAATATAATGCCACTCACTATAATGACACAAAGTTATTAACCACTTTTCAGCATAAGTTTAAGTCATGTGCACAGCTGACCCATTTGAGATATCAAAAATCCCTCTACAATTGTCCATCCTTAATGTCCTTAGATCACATCGGCCCCGGTTTGGTGGTGATCGTATAAATTCCCTAGGAGGAGTATATCAAAATCCATCAAAAGTTGTTCAGATAGCAACAAACAGCTCAATTAGGTCTAAATGTGTACCGAGTTTTGTGTGCATACGTGCATGTGTGTAGCAAGTGCTGCATAGCAAGTGAGCTATGCAGCCAAATCTCTTGTGAGGGCCCCGGGTCACGCAACTCTTGGGCATCCTAATGGCAGTAGATTCCAACCTGTCTGCTAATTTTTATAAGTTTTTAAGCATGTTAAGACCCCCATAAAGCCCAACATAGTGGGTAAAAAAAATCCTTAGGAAAACAAGAGGGTCCTGCACATGCTATAGTGCTTTGGCCCTAAAAACAAGAGGGTCCTGCACATCCTATAGTGCTTTGGCCCTAAAAACAAGAGGGTCCTGCACATCCTATAGTGCTTGGGCCCCAAAAACAAGAGGATCCTGCACATCCTATAGTGCACAAGAACCGATGCCATAGCCACCCGGGCACACCAGAAAAACAGTGGGCAAGGAGTGCACGTTCACTTAAAGGGGAATGCCTAAAAGACAAAAGTGACAGTTTGGGTCTAATGAAACAAATTATAACAGTGTCCACTGATGTCAAAAGGGACTCAGCAACTAAATTCTAATGTCTATACTGTGTGTGTGTGTGTGTGTGTGTGTATAAATATATATATATATATATATATATATATATATATATATATATATGTACGTATGTTTGTGTATGAATTAGCTACTTTTCAGCATTAGACATCTAAACATGATATGTAAACATGAAGCCATATTAAAAGAACAAGAGGAAATAGTGGACATAGTTTAGTACTGCAGGAGTCAGGGCAAAACCATGTCTAGTCAATGGGCTGTAAATGTAAAAATGAGTTGTGAGCGGTTTGACCATGACAAAATCATGTTCTTTCCATGTAAAATGTTTGAACAAATGTTTGAAAAATGTTAGTAACAGACTCAAAATTGCGGGTACTAATTTATTTGAACTTTAGGATTCAGTAGATCTGCTGGAATCGTTGCACCTAGAAACAGACAGATCCGAGGGATTCAGTGTGTTCATAAGTCCAAAGGTTCGAGGGATTCTAAGGATTCGGTGAGCGCCCCTAGCAGGGGCGTAGATTTAGGGTGGACGGAGGGGATGTGTCCCCACCAATATCCTCCGACCATTGAAATGTTCCCACCAATAATTTAATCCACTTAAAAAAAATCGTGCTGTCAACCTTAACCTAGACACGCAGAAAGGAATATATCATGTTCTCTCCGTGAGTCCTCCCGCCCCCAAAACACATATGAACATTTTGATTGGCTGTGCCTTTCCCTGCTATCATGTGAGAGCCTATGGCTGCGTTCAGATACAAGCAGCGCCAAATGCAGTGGATTTTTTGTGTGTGTTGGGTGACATACATGTGAGGATGGCGGCAGCAAATAAAAGAAGCTAGACATAAGAAGAAAAGTGTAAGTCACTTCAAGTTCGCTAGTGAATCCATCAAAGTAACGACAACAGTTAACGTTAATGCTAGTGGCTTTTTTTTTTTTTTTACCGCTTTGACGCACATTCATTATAGCAGGGCAGGCTGGGCAGGCTATAGTCTGTGAATACGGACTTAACACTAACAGCAGATCAAACAGCTAAATGTAAAAGTATAAATATAATCCCTGTCAGTTCTCCTAACCTAATGACGACTATTCAGTCAGAATGACTATTATGTCAGAAATCAGTCTTGTGGAAGAAATTTATGTGCTACATACTAATATTGCCATGACTAGAATTTTGTTGACGGTTCACCAATAAACAATCCACTTCGCACAAATAATTTTTAAAATGCATTTACTGACTTGGCAACCATTAATGATTTGATTCTAAATTTGCACACTAAAACTCAGAAAAAGTTAAATAAAATGATTGCTGTTTAAAAAGCATGTGTTTATCCTGTTTTGTCAGGTGACAGAACCTAAACAACTGTGCTGTATATCAGACAGCGATGGAGAGAAGGGTCTTTTTGGCTCCTTCATATAGGAGCAATAGGCATTGAGCTGTTGTGTGATACCACTAGTTGTGTGTTGTGTGATACCACTAGCTGTTGTGTGATAACACTAGTTCATGTTTAGATGTGATCTACTTTTATATATACTGATGTTTGAGATGTTTCATTTGCACTATGGCTTAATAAAGAATAGTCTTTATTAAACTATCTTTTTGTCAGTTATTAAAAATTCCTTTTTTAAGGAGGGGGGGTGCAAATCTACGCCCTTTGCCCCTAGTGGAGAACCATGGCAAAAGCAGATTGAATCTGTATCACAATGACACAACAAACTGCAGCTATTTCACTTTTCCAGGATTATGTGATTGGACGTAATGCTCTATAATCTGCTTTTATTAACCACCAAAAATATAAAAAAATGTAATAAAAAACGGCTCTGGCATTTGTATTACGCCAGCCTTGTTTCCAACCCCACAACGACAAAATGGGAATATTAAGCATGTGATGCTTAATAGACACAAAAACCCAAGGTTAAATGCTGGCAAATATCTTTTTTTTAACTGAATCAAACCATCCCTGATGCCTAAAGTGCATTTGTAATTAAAATAAATATTTGCCATTGGTAGCTCTTGATTCTCATTAACTTTTATGTTTATGGTTGTTCTGCTCCAGCATTGTTGATGTAATTTTGCTGCCCCATAGTGGCAGTTGCTTCAGAGAGAGAAAAAAGACGAGTAGAGTTCTACATGCGGTTGGTTTCAGTCCAATGTTTGGATGCCATCCTTTGTTTTGTGTTTATAAATGCATCATCTGTAAGTTAATTTTTCATTATATAATATCTACTTATGGGTGATTTCATCTCAAATCAACCAGTGGGTTCCACCACATGATCACAGATTTTGCAGATTTTTTCACCAATTGTTGGTATTGGCATGAAAATAAAACCCCCCAATTTTTTTGTCCCAACTCCCGTTCGTTAAAAAATTGCAGCCATCTTGATTTTTGGCCTCGACGCGCTTCGAGACGTGCCACGCCCCTTTTTGAAATCCTCTTTTTCTAGATAACTCACTTGCTGTATGTCATATAGAGATTATGGAGTTATTGTGGTTATGGAGATATTTCTGAAAAACCATTTTTTGGGGGTTCCCCTTTTCGACCCCCAGAACCCAAGGTCTGCATGTATATATGTCACTCAAAAAAATAGGGGTTACTTCACATCACCTTATCTTGAAAATAAATAAAAACCAGAGTTGTGTTATGCCTTGTTTTATAGAAATCTTTAAAAATGAATTGTCCAGGTTTTGCAACATTTTATGATTTGACATACAGAAATGTACTGCAATATCTGTAGAATACTTAATGCATACTCATAAAATCTGCTCCTTTCAAAGTAAAAGTAACCTTAAATTCTTCTGTAATGCATATCTAGTCAAAGACTGTTTCTCTTGGAGTTCTTTTAAATAAACAGCTTGGGCCTTGGCTGTATAGTGATGAGCTGTGCAGGAGTCACATTTTTCACATAGTAAGTCTCATAATAAAATCAGACACACAGACATGTCAGAAATTTTGCCATGGCTTTCATAATTCCACTGCTTGAACTGAACAATGTCATCTGGGTCCAAATCAGCATTTTCAAATATACCATCAAGATTAGGGCTGGGCCATATTATACTTTTCACGGTTATACCAGTACAATGTTAGGCAATGATAAGAAAATGAAATATCGCGATTGAATAGGGGTAAAACGCGCATGCGCAGTGCCTTTGTTTTCATACATTTTTATAGTGGAAAAAGCATGGCGGCGGCGGAGAATAAGAAGGGCGAAAGCGGATCGTTGATGAACCAGAATTGGTTTGTAAAAATGGTGCAACTTCAGTAGTGTGGAACTGGTTTGGTTTTCGCCCGTTAGATACCCAACAAAGCACAAAATTTTTTGTAGAACATAACAAGCAAGCGGGTCGTTGTGGCATTTACAGAATGTCTGGGTTGAAAAAGAGGGATCTCATTAATTTCAACGCATCTGTAGCTTGAAGAAACAGCGTTTATTTATTATTTTTTTTATAAAAAATTAAATTAAAATAATTAAGGACATTTCTGTACCTAATTGAGGTGTACCTTTTGGGGGTGTCAGATCTGATTATTTTGGTACCAGTTTGGGGTCACCAAGTCACATGACCTAGAAACTATTAAAGAAATTGCTTTTTTTTTAAATAAAAAAATAAATAAAAATCAATGTAGACATATCTTGGAATAAAATCAGGTGTACCTTGTGTGGGGCTCCAATGAGATTATTTTGGTACTAGTTTGGGGTCACCAGGTGACATGACCAAAAAGCTATTGAAGAAATAGTGATTTATTTAATAAAAATATATAATATTTGCAAATTAATTCACAATACTCAATTAATATTATCTATTAACCAAATGAACCAGAATTGGTTTGTAAAAATGGTGCAACTTCAGTAGTGTGGGATTGGTTTGGTTTTCGCCTGTCAGATACCCAACAAAGCACAATTTTTTATAGAACATACCATGCAAGCAGGTCGTCGTGGCGAAGGGAGGAAACACCACAAACCTTTTTTATAATTTAAAGCAGAAGCACTTGTTTGAGTACAACAAAGCTGTTAAAGCATGTGAAAAACTTCCATGAGCCGTAGCATAATTTATCCATGTTTTTTGTTTGCTTGTTTTGTTTTTACTTAAGAGTTTTGAGTTTTATTATTTGACCTATTTATTTGCCACACTGCAGTTTATGTTGCAAAGCAACTCTTTTTAAGTTTTGTGGATATTATACATGGTTATGCTCAGGATATGTCAGCCCATTTCCACTGGAAATGCCTTTTGGTTAAATTGTCAGCAAGGAATTTGCATTTGCACTGTTAAAATTTTATATAGCTTTAATGCACATATAAACAGCTGCTTGTTAATTGAAAATAAATTGATGGGTTTTTTTTGCACTAATAAAGTTTTGGAATTGTAAAGCATTTTGTCTCGTGTCAATCATATTGTCAGTTATATCATTATCGCAAATTTTCAAATATATATTGTGATAAATATTTTTGGCCATATTGCCCTGCTCTAATCAAGATAATCAGATAGTTTTGATTTAGGGGGCCACTGCTCACACCTGTGCAACATATAGTCACGAGAATCCAAAGAACAGACAAGCTTTGCCATCAAGTCTTTGTAATCAGATTGTGATTAAGACAACAAACTACACTGGAAAGATTCAGTAAAAGAATTAACATAAATGAAACACACTTAATTAGTACGAAGAAAAAGATGATGCAATCATCCTCAAGTTCCTTGAGTGCGAGGTCACTCATGGAGTTGGTTGGAGGTAATTCAACTTTCTGATCAGTATGAACCTGAATGGTTCAGTTACAGGATACTGTTTGACAGTAATATATGTATCTTACATGTACCACCATAAAATGACACATTTACTGGTAGATAAGGCCTATTGTGTAGATCCATGTACATTCTCTGTATATAAAATGTGTATCAAATCGTAAAACATTTGCAAAACCTGGACAATTCATTTTTGATGATTTCTATAAAACAGGGCATAACACACCCCTGGTTTTTATTTATTTTCAAGATAAGGTGATGTGAAGTAACCCCTATTTTTTTGAGTAACATATATACATGCAGACCTTGGGTTCTGGGGGGTCGAAAAGGGGTACCCCAAAAAAATGTTTTTTCAGAAATATCTCCATAACCACAGGAGATAGCCAAATTCTGATTACGGAATCTGTATCTACATAAAAAAAAATACATAATTATACCCAGTTTCATCTCCATATGACATACAGCAAGTGAGTTATCTAGGAAAAGAGGATTTCAAAAAGGGGCGTGGCACGTCTCGAAGCGCGTCGAGGCCAAAAATCAAGATGGCTGCCATTTTTTAACGAGCGGGAGTTGGGACAAAAAAATTGGGGTTTTTTATTTTTATGCCAATACCTACAATTGGTGAAAAAATCAGCAAAATCTGAGAAGTGATGGTGGAAAATTTCTCTTCCACTGGTTCATTTGAGATGGAATCACCCTTATATATATTTGCATATATTTGTAATATCACATTTATTCAAAGCTTCAATTTTATGTAATATGTGGATAACCATTAGATATTAGCTTAGCCTACTATATCAGTTTTACTCTTTATTCATAAGGTACCTGGCATCTTATTAAAATGTCAAACACTAAGATGAATCCTGACTCGTCTGTACTTTATGGATGGAGTTTGGCTGGCTGATAATTGCATGCGTAGATGCAAGGAGAACAGTACAGTAAAAAGATGAAGATACTATAAGCAAATCAAGTTACATGGCAGAAGAACACAGTCATATTAGTACTATAAACTCAGATGAGAAGCTAGCAGCCTCTACAGAGGAAATCACAGAAGAAGCCATGAGCACTGTTGACAGAGCTTTCGAAGCAGGTTCAAAACTTTCTCGTTCAACACGTTAATTGCGATCGTCAAGGATGTCAGCTAGTATGGCAGCAAACACCGCACAGCTCAAGCAGAAGCAGCACGAACTCATATTTCATTTGTAAAGAAAGATAATGCGATTAATCTGGACAAAATTAAATCAGAAATGGCCCATAAATTGGACAAAGCCAAAATAGAGGCAGATCTGGAGGTGCTTCAACACGAAAGGGAACAAGCCACTGCTCTGGCCCAGGCAGAGGTGCTAGAAGCAGCTGTAGCAGCGATAAAGGATAATATTTCCAGTGCTAGTTTCTCAGTGTCTTTCCGCAATAAAGTGAAGCGCATACAATACTATGTCGAAACACAAAAAGGGACGGAGCCAAAAGAACCACTGGTGAAGAAGTTTCTTCTTACAAGTACCAAGTGGCTGACAGGACCGAACTTTCTTCATGTAGCCTCAGAAAGCAATCCAGTCTTGCAAAAAATGTGTGAGCTAGTGGATCCAGAGACGGATTCAGAGGTTCGACCTTTACCTCAAGTGAACACTGCTGCCTCAGGTATAATCGAGAAACCACTTACCCCGGAACGCTTTGAACGCTTTTCCACATGGAAGTCCCTGTTAAAAGCAGTAACGTGCTTGATCCATGTCGCCAGGTCATTTCACTGTAATTCGAAAGGGCAGACATGCAAATATATGGGCTGGCATAAGTGCCTTAAACCTTACTGTCTAAGTGAGTTGGCTGAAGCCAAAAAGATTATCCTTCTTTCTGTTCAGAAGTCAGTCTTTCCTGAAGAGTATAGTGCTCTCATGAGAAATGTTGAAATCACTCAGAACAGTGCTCTACTAAAGTTGAATCCTGTTCTAATCACAATCACAATTGGTGGTTGTCTAACACATGCACCTGTGGTCAGTGATGAGAGAAATCCCATTGTCTTACCTGGACGTCATGTTATCTCTATCTTACTAATTCGTCACTTCCATGAGCAAGTAAAGCATCAGGGCCGCAACTTTACTGAAGGGGCTGTACGCAGTGCAGGATTCTGGCTAATTAATGGAAAGAGATAGATTAGTAGTGCCATACATAAGTGTGTTGTATGTAGGAAGTTACGTGGGAATACAGAAAGTCAGAAAATGGCTGATCTTCCGGAAGAGCGCCTCAGTCCATCCCCGCCTTTTACATATGTCGGTTTGGATGTGTTTGGTCCTTTCTCAGTCTCAGCTCGTCGGACAAGAGGAGGTTATGCGGAGAGCAAACGTTGGGCCATCCTCTTCACCTTGCAACGGCAAACAAAGAACTGGGATTCTCCAAAAAGCGAATGACCCAAAGATGCAAGAATACCTCGCCAATTGCTCTTGTTCATGGGAATTTAATCCACCCCACGCTTCACACATGGGGGGAGCTTGGGAATGTTTGATAGGTGTAGTAAGGAGAATCCTGGACTCAATGTTGATGCAGTATGGATCTCGTCCCCTTTCACATGAGGTGTTATGCACATACATGGCCGAAATTTCTGCAATAATTAATGCAAGGCCCTTAGTTCCAATCTCATCAGACCCCGAATCACCTCTCATGCTAACTCCGGCTATGCTCCTCACTCAAAAGGTCGGGGCTCCTCCATCTCCTGGGAACTTCTCAAGTAGTGACATGTTCAGGCAACAGTGGAAGCAAGTGCAGAGTCTTGCCGACAACTTTTTATTATCGCTGGAGACGTGAATATCTTCCAACACTACAAAGTCGTCGCAAATGGAATAGTACCCAGCCTGACATTCAAGAAGGAGATCTTGTTCTCTTAAAAGATAATCAGAGCTCTCGAAACAAGTGGCTATGGCTTTTGTGTCCAAAGTCTTTCCAAGTATTGATGGGAAAGTGCGAAAAGTGGAGTTAAAAGTTTCTAAAAGCGGATCTGGAAAAGACATAAAGTATCTCAGACCTATTACAGAGGTTATTCTTCTATTGTCTAAAGACTTTAGGAATTAGATAGGACATCCTTAGGATGTAGTATCCTGGACAGCAATCAGCAACAATGCTGCAGTGTTCTGCTCCAGCATTGTTGATGTAATTTTGCTGCCCCCTAGTGGCAGTTGCTTCAGAGAGAGAAAAAAAGACGAGTAGAGTTCTACATGCGGTTTGGATGCCATCCTTTGTTTTGTGTTTATAAATGCATCATCTGTAAGTTAATTTTTCATTATATAATATCTACTTATATATATTTGCATATATTTGTAATATCACATTTATTCAAAGCTTCAATTTTATGTAATATGTGGATAGCCATTAGATATTAGCTTAGCCTGCTATATCAGTATTTCTTGCTATTTTCTTTGCCTACTGATAATTGTTTATTTACTTTATCTATTTCTTTAAGTTTTACTCTTAATTCATAAGGTACCTGGCATCTTATTAAAACGTCAAACACTGAGATGAATCCTGACTCGTCTGTACTTTATGGATGGAGTTTGACTTGCTGTTAAATTGCATGCGTAGATGCAAGGAGAACAGTACAATGGTCAAAAACAAAAGAGACTCAAAATACTATACGTGTATACTATACGTGTCCTGTAACCGAGGGTTACAGCGGATTCATACACATTCACATTCCATACAAACTTAAATAATTCTTTTGATTGTGTAAAGCTGCTTTGCGACTGTTACGAATAAAATTAAACCCCTACTCAAAGAGAAATAAATGAACCGTAACAAGTAAACAGGGATCCTCTTTAGAAGATCCCTGGGGTCCCCGCTCTCACTCCCCAAAAGTTTCACGACCACAAAACACAGTTAGAATGCAAGAAAAGAAATTTATTAATTAAAATGGACAGAAACAGCATAGCCTTCGGGAGGGGAAACGCCAAAAGAAAATACAATGAACAAAACTAACTACCGATCGCAAAAACTAACCTAGAAAAGAAATTATAAAGAAAAGGATACAAAATCTTCCCTCCCTACTAACAAAAACAGGAGAAAAACGAACATAACAAACAGGCACCCACCTCCCAGCCGTAGTCCACTTAACAAGGATCAGGAAGTAAGGTGACAAAACATAACAGCTACCAACACAACTCAGTTATACTTAATTCACAAAATAACAACAAATGTCTTGCTTAGCGATCCTTTCGCAATCACTCAACATAATCGAAAGAACACATCAAATACGAAAAGGGAAAACCAGGAGAGCGGGGAAGCCGAAGAATCCTCCATCGCAGCGGCTTAAATACTGCGCCATCACGCCGGTCGCCAAACGAATCCGTCCTCATGAGCCACTCCACCTGTAAACAATTAGAGGTAGAACAACACTACACACAAGCTACACCGTAACCAAGCAACAACTTACAACCACTTGTAACAGCGACAATGACAATTGTTAAAAGCGTTATACAAATAATATTGAATTGAATTGAATCTATCGGACTCAGTGTACAGTAAAAGATTCATGAATCCAAGGATTTTGTGACTTCTAGGGATTCGATGAGCGCCCTCTAGTGGAATATTATAGGAAAACGCAGTCAGAATCCTTAATGACTCAAGTGACTTGTGAGACTCGGAACCGTTCAGTGAGTGATTCAGAAGGATTCGAATCCGTTAATGTAGCCGGGTTTAACACTCGTAGGTAATCATTAGCAACTCTGAAGCCAAACTAACACGGGCATTTTTATATCCCTTAATGTACGAGTACTGAAGCGCCGCTACTCCTTAACTGTTAATTAACTGGGTTTTTCGTTTATGTCAAAGTTTTGTTAACTGAGCGCTCGCGTGGCTAAGCTCACCTCAGTAATCAGGGTGCCTCAGTATAAAGACTGTGTCAAATAGTCTGAAACAAAAATGTTTGTGTGTGTGTGTTCGATAACAAGGTAATATAGGCAGCCTTTCTGAAATTACACGAGTCTTAGTTTAGGTCTATACGTGACCTTAAAAGCTTAATATAATTTCAGTATATTTAAAACTTTCTTCTTTTTCATGATTACAGCTCAGGGAAGCCACCCAGTGATCATAATGGAGAGTTATGATAACTCAGGAGGGGTTAATTTAGTGTGTGAGTCCAGAGGCTGGAACCCTGAACCTGATGTTCTGTGGCTGAACAGTGAAGGAGACACTCTGCCTGCTGAAGAGACACAGATACACAGAGAGACTGAGGGCTTCAGTGTGAAACGCCGCATCACTGTTCATGATTATAGTGACTCCAACAGATTTTACTGCAGACTTCAACAGAAACATCACATGATAGAAGCAGAAGTCATCATTAATAGTAAGCAAAATCATTAATACATGAAAAAAAAACTTGAAATAAGACATAATAAAATAAAACTTTTAGATTTTTTTAAGATTTATATAGTAACATATGTCATTACATATGAGGTAATTAAACATGAACACGATAAAGATAATATTTTTGTATTAGAACGTGTGCATTTCTGAATTTTTATTTTTGTGTTTGTTCTGTCTTTCCAGTTGTGTCTTGCAATTATGATGTATTCTTGCCGGGGTTCATAAAAATATCTGTAACAGGCTTGGTTTCATTTTAGGTAAAGTCTTTGAGGCTTGGAAGTGGGACGTCGGCATTTCACTGTCAGCATGTCTTATTACTCTTGGAGCAATAATAACTGCTGTTATCTGTTACAGTAAAGGTAATCTTAAAATTCCTTTTTCAACATTCCTAGCACATTCAAACACACTCACTTTAAGTCAGGAATGGTTGTAAATCATCCACTTATATCAGGTGTGTTAGTGCACAGAAAACGAGTCCATCTGGCCATGCTTTTTGTGAAGCGGAAGATTTAATTCAGCCCTGTCTTAAAATCTTAGTTTCTTTATCTATTATATAACATTACCACAATCCTTTTCTAAAAGTAAAGAAAAGGATATTTAATAAATGGAACGTTTGAGAGAGTATCACGTTTCTGTCTGCACATCAGGACATTATTACAGGAAACATGATTTAGCTTTAAGGTTTTTCATTAGAAAACCCTAAAGTAGCTATACATTAAAGTTTTTAATTAAAATGCTTAAATGTTTGCAATGTGACATAATTCTGCAACATTATGCAAATTAGCATATTGATACTTAGACCTCAATAAATTCAATTATATTTTATTTTGTATTACTCCTTTAACAATGGACATTGTGAAGCTTTAAACAACAACCCAAAAAAAATTTTAGATATCAATTTTAAATATAGATGCTCCGATCAGCATTTTTTGGGACGATCACCGATTACCGATCACCAAGATCATGATCTGGCGATTGTTGATCACTGCCGATCACAGAATGGCGGGGGAATGGGAATCTTTTATCTATAATCTAGCAGAGTTTGCACCATTTGTAGAAATGAAACTAACTCTAAATTAACTATATATATTTTTTTTAAAAACTCTAGAAATAGGCTACAGTCAAGATCTTGAAGAACCACCAAATGTTTATTTTAGAAAATGAGAATTTAAGGCTACTGTAGGCCATCTTTCCCAAATAAGGTAAAGTAACTTAAAATTATTCCAAACAAAGAGGGGTCTGAACGTGATGTCTTTCCACCTCGTACTATTCCTGCTGTATGATTCACGTCGTTTAAATGCATCACTCACAGTCGGCTGGTTGAGGGATGAGGATGTTGTTGGCTTCGGCTGGTTTCTCATACTCGGCATATTCAGTTGTATGGCATGTTCTAAGATGCCTAATCATGTTAGTGGTTGCTTGCTTCCACCTCGAGAGATTTCATCACGACATACATTGCAAACGGCTTACTTTACGTCTTTTTCGGACACTTGAAAAACTTCCAGACGGGAGAACTCGTGTTGCCACTGGTAAGCTCCGCTCTGCTGTTGTTTACCTGTGCGCCGTGCATGCACATGTGAAAAAGTCGCACAAGTAATTTCCGTCCATTGATCGGCGCTTTTGGGGTTCACTGATCAAGCTATTTTAAACCAATATCGGCCGATCATGATCTGTGGCCGATCAATCGGAGCATCACTAATTAAAAAGGTAAAAATTTTTAAATATATGACTTTATCAGTCTCCAAAGCCATTGTGGATGCTGAAGGAGAAGGTGACATGAAAAGCTCTCAGAGAGATCATAAAGAAGAAACCTTGAGAGTAATAAAAGACTTAAAAGGGTATCCATACTCATTTGGGTGATACAGGATAGTGTGATGATAAAAAAATAAAATACCTTCCATAGCTGTATGATATGAGATCAAATGTGAAATGTATAATAATAAATGTGTTCATATAAGTCTACTAATAAAGAATTAGGTACAAAATGGTTCATGACAATCAGTTTTAAAACTATTAGTAACATTACAACATACCAGTTCACCATAAAACTATAAGTGTTGGATTAAGGTGGTACAAGTAACTTAGTGCCATGTGCAATTGGCCTGGGCACATTCAGAGCACATTAGCTTAAACACACATTGAGACAACCTTTATGACAGGGCTACAGGAAAAAAGGAATTCACAGTCCATCTTCTAGACAGTTATAAATTTTTTACTTTCTAAACCAACAGGTGCAACAACAGTACAGACCACCGTATCAGGCAAAATAACAGCATCCTTACAAAGACACAAATAGAACTGCACTGTAAAAAAAAAAAAAGACAGGCATAACGGAAAAAAGTATAGTGAGTTGCACAGCGTTTTTAAGTTTACTTAATTTTAATAGAAATTTGCTGGCCAAACAAAATATTTCACCTTGCTGTTTAGTTGACAAATTGTGTACCTAGTTCAAAATCTTAAGTTGACTTAACTCAATTCAAATACAGTGGCACCTCAAATTGCGAGTAACGTGGTTTGTGAGTGTTCCGCAAGACGAGCAAAGATTTGTAAGAAATTTTGACTTTAAAAACGAGCAAGACTTGGTTTACGAGTACCGAGTATCATGTCTTACGCATGTGCTTTTTGTGAAAACACCAGCCTCACATATACAACGTTTATTGTCTTAAATACCTGTAGGCTAACTAAAACATATTTTATATGTAAAAATTATAATAATTAAATACTCAATAAGTGCTCACCAAAATCATAGAATCCACAAAACGGACATCCTCACGTCTTCAGTGCAGTCTGATACCGTCAGTCTGGTAATGGGAAGGGGGCGGGGTTTTATAAATCACGTGATTGCACCTCAATGAAGATAAATTACTGACTCAACTTGATTTTTTACATTTATTCAGTCTGGGTCTCCAAAGTATTAAAGAACATTGGTTACCTGTTGTCCCAACAAATACCACTGTAAGAAGTTGGGCCACCAATACAGTATTACTTCATTCAACATTTATCTAGTTGGATTTTTTTACAGTGTGCTTTGCAATATTTAAATAATAGAAGTAGTCATGAAAATAGTAAGTACAACAATATTGCAACAGCAGCATGATTATGAATATTTATTGCTACCTTTAGAATGTTTTCTATCTTGTCTTCCTGATAGAGAATTAATTCTTTTGGCTGTCAAAATCCAATTTGAACAGAATATAACTTTCAGTGGACATCATAAACAGGGGATTTAGTCTGTTTTGGCCCACTGTCGATCTCAGTTTGTTAGTAGTAGTTCCATTTTTGAAAAAGAAATCTAGCATTGGTAAAACGCAAGTCCTAAATATTCAGAGTACTATGTCAACATGTGGAACCCTGCTGGGGTGTACTTGTTTTCTTTAATAAATTCTCTGAATTGTCCAATTTCGTCAACAAAATCTTTCACCAATTCAATTCAATTTTATTTGTATAGTGCTTTTAACAATTGTCATTGTCGCAAAGCAGCTTTACACAATTAAAATGAATTATTTAAGTTAGTATGGAATGTGAGTGTGCATGAATGAAAATGGTCAGATAGTCCCTGATAAGCAAGCCGAGGGCGACAGTGGCAAGGAAAAACTCCCCAAGATGGCAGGAGAAAGAAACCTTAAGAGAAACCAAACTCTCCAGGGAACCCATCCTCATTTGGGTGAAACTAAGAGCAGGAATTAATCTGCATTTATACAGTGTGTTAGGTGGCAGCCAGTTTAGCTATAACAGTTGATGTTAATTGATGTTAATATGAAGTCCAGGCAGTTATTGGAGGCTCAGGTAAACTTGTAGGAAATTCCAGTCCTGAACTATCGAGCAACTGCAGCCAAGTCAAGTCCTCAGAGAAACAGCTGTCAACATCGAGGCCAGAAACGTTTTCGTAGTAGAGTGAAACTGTCCCCAGACACCGGACGCATTCCAAAGAGACACACGGGGCATCCATGTGATGAGTTCTCCAACCAGAAGCGGGGCACAATGATAAGTCAGACAAGTCCAGAGGGCAGAGGGAGTCTGGATCACTGACAGCTCAGGAACGACATGTGTTCCCCCCTCTCTCTCCCCTCTCTCCAGAGAGAGGGGGAGGGCGGGGGGGGGGGGGGGAGAACAGGGGAGGGGAGAGCAGAAGAGGAGAAATAACAGTTAGGTATGGTCACAGTCACATAATGTATAATGTAAATATATATTTAGTGTAGAGTGCAAACAAGGACTTTAGGCAGGGCTTACTATAACAGTATAACTAAAAGGGAGCACCAGAAGGAAACACAGACATGAGGGCTTCCTGAGATGTAAAGCAACCAATCACCTCACCATCAACAAACCTGAGTGATCAATAAAAGTGCAGAAGACAGCATCTAAACATACTCTACATCCATGAGTTCCCCTGATCTGCTCCTATACCCAAGGCAAATTTATTTATAAAAATGCTTAATTAAATAAATAGGTTTTTAGCCTAGACTTAAACACTGAGACTGTGCCTGAGTCCCGAACACGATTTGGAAGACTATTCCACTAACTTTGGGACTTAAAAAAGACAGAAAAAAAGAAAAAGAGCTGTAAGAAAAAGCTCTGCCCCCTGCAGAAAATTCTGCAATTTTATAGTTTTAATAATACGCGGTACTGACAAGCAGCCTGCATCCTTTGATCGAAGTAGGCGTGGCGGATCGTAAGACACTAGCAGTTCACTCAGATACTGCGGCACGAGACCATTTAATGCTTTATATGTCAAGAGTAGTATTTTAAAATCAATGCGAAATTTCACAGGGAGCCAATGAAGTGAAGATAAGGTAGGGGTGATGTGCTCGTATCTTCTGTTTCTGATTGGGACTCACGCTGCTGCATTCTGGACTAATAGAATCTTGTTTATGCACCTAGTTGAACTTACAGTAAGACGTTACAATAGTTCAACCTAGAGGTGATAAAAGCATGAACTAGTTATTTCTGCATCGTTTAGCGACAATATATTTCTGAGGTGAAAGAATGCTATCCTGGTAATATTATCTACATGAGATTCAAACGAAAGACTAGAATCTATAATCACACCAAGGTCTCTTACTGTTGCACTAGATAAAACAGAAAAGCCATCTGAAGTTACAGTGTGATCTAAAATCTTGCTTCTAGCTGTATGCGGTCCTACAGTATGACTAGAACTTCTATCTTATTAGGATTAAGCAGAAGGAAGTTAATTAGCATCCAGTCTCTTATATCCTTTACGCATTGCTCAACTTTAGCAGGCTGGTTTTTCCCATCTGGTTTTGCTGAGATTTATAACAATGTGTTGTCAGCATAACAATAAAAACTTAACATTATTACGGATTATGTTGCCCAGAGGAAGCATGTAAAGGGAAAAAAAATAAACCCTATGGAACACCAAACTCCACTAGAGAACATGCAGAATAATCCACCATTTAAATCTACATAGTGATAATGATCGGTCAAATAGGATCTAAGCCAGGAGAGGGCTGTTCCCCTAATTTCTACTACATTTTCTAATCTGTGAAGAAGAATACTATGATCAATGGTGTTAAGTAATACAAGCATAGTTACACAACCCTGATCAGAGGCCAATAGGGAGGTCATTTACTACTTTAACGAGTGCTGTCTCTGTACTGTGATGAGGCCTAAAGCCTGACTGATACACATAATTTATGCTATTTTTATGTAGATATGAGCATAGATGCTTCGCTACTATTTTTTCCAGAATCTTGGATATAAAGGGCAGTTTGATATTGGCCTGTAATTGGACAGCTGACAGGGGTCAAGGTCAGGTTTCTTAATTATCGGTTTAATAACTGATAATTTAAAAGATTTTGGATCATACCCAATGCTGAGTGAAGAATTAATTATACTCAATAGGATTGAGTATAATTAATTCAATTAACTCAATAGGTCTGTTATTTCTTTCATTATCTGTTTGAGAAATGTGTCGGTATAGGACAGGGGTCGGCAATTAGGTTTGGCCTCGGGCCAGATTTTTTCCAAGCCATTACATGGCGGGCCACAACCAAAACATTGGCTAATTTATTGAATTAATAGGGGAGGATGAATGGTAGGTGCTCGTAAAATGACAGACTCGAGATTCGAGATAAACTGACACATCTAAGATGAGATCATCGTGCTAATTACGATCCGGCAAGGTTGGTTCTTCAAGCACACCTGTTGTTGATGATTAGTATAGCTGGATTGAGTTGTCTACTCACTGATCACAAGCCCTGCTATTGGTTGACGAAATGGAAAAAGAGCGGCTCCATTTTTTTTGTAACACGTGTTATGCGCAGAAATGCCCCCTGCCATGGATTGCCCCCCCCACACACACACACACATAATCGCTATTAAATATTATATTAGAACACAAATTTAGAGGTTAATGCTTTACAAATTACATGAGACAATGAAATAAAATAAGCAATATGAAAATAAATATGTTGTATATAAAAAATAGAAATATTAATATTTTTGAAATACATGTATACTTTTATATTGTTTGTTATAAAATTAGTTTCGTTTATATAATTTATCATTATAAAATATTTCTTTTTATTATATATAATTATTTATTTGCATATTCATCACAAACCCCTGAAAAATAAATGTGCAAGATGCAGGGATATATACAAGATCCTTTTCTTTTCCCACGTGAGTCAGTCCGCCTCAGTCGTGCTCTTTAACCAATCAGATGTGACCTCGCCATTTCAACCAATCATAACCCGGCAGGAGCGCAGCCTAAATCCTGTTTACATGAAATAAACCTGCTCCCGAGCAGGTTCAAGCTTACGGATATGTTGCTATGACAGCAAATGCGAGAAGCGCATCGAAGAACGAAACAATCCAAGATCAGGACAAATCCACAACAATCAAATCCAGCTAACTAAGTTAGAGACAGATGAAGAACGGACCCCAGGGTGCTCGCAAAGCACAACAAGACGTCATTTGTTTTTGCATATTGAGCGTGCGCTCTGCACCTTGCTGATGCGCTTATTCACCCTCGTATCCAGTTATAACAAATAAGAATTTAGATAGATTGAAATATTTCTGTTCTGAAAAATGAGGTTTCCAAACAAAGAGTTTTTTTTAGACTGTCAGTCCGATTTTTGAAAATATATAATTTATTTATTTTCATTCTCTAGTTTACTAGTTTAAACAATCTCACGGGCCAGATTTTTTCGCTTGCGGGCCACATGTGGCCCGGGGGCCGCTAATTGCCGACCTATGGTATAGGATCTAATATACAGGTTGATGAATTTGCAGAAGAGATGAGTGAAATTCTCTTCAAGGGGAGTAAAGTATTCTAGTAATTCTAGTAATTCTGACCATGAGTCCCCTGTTTTTTTTTTTTCCTTTACATAAGGAAAAAAATTTTATCACAAAAGGCTTGATTAAACAAATACATTATCAGTCTAGATTTAAACACTTTGAATTGTAAACATGTTCCATAACTTTAGGGCTTTGTAAGAAAAAGCTCTCGCCCCAGCTAGAATTTTCATTATACATAGTATATTTCGTTTTACAAGGTACCTTGTAAAAACTGTACAAGGCAGCTACTAATTGAAGTAGGCATAGCAGATCAGATTTTGTTAGTGTTTTCTTACATTTTCCCTAGACAATGTTACATTTCCCGGGTTTCCCTCTCTCTTTGTTTTCTGCGAGTTCTTTCTCATTCCTTACACATATGACAAAATTTCCTACAGATCGTTTCCCTCTCTTTTTTTCCCTGGATTTCACCAGACAAGATGATGACTCTTGCTGTCTTGATCTGGCAGATGTGCATGATGCAGAGTTCTTGGCTAATGGCTTCTACAGTATGTCTTTTTATGCTATTAATAAACTAGAATATTTAGATCCCATCTTGTGGTGTGGATGGAGTTTGCCTGTTCTCCCTGTGCTTGGTGGGCTTTCTGAGGGTGCGCCGGTTTCCTAATACACTACAAAGACATGCAGATTATGTTAATTGGCATTCCCAAATTTGCGAGACAGAGGCAAAAATAGTATGTGAACCTTTAGGAATTTCATGTTTTCTGCATTGATTTGTCATAAAATGTGATATGATCTTCATTAGTCAAGAGTATAGACAAATATGATGTGCCTAAAATAAATAACACAAAAAATCTGACCTTTCATGTCTTCAACACACACATTCAACATTCAAAATGGTAGTGAAAAAAGTAAGTGAAACCTTGAAATTAATAACTGGTTGACTGACCCTTGGCTGCAATAACCTCAACCAGACACTTCCTATAGCTATGGATCAGATTTGCATCGTTTAAGAGGAATTTTAGCCCATTCTTCCTGGCAGAACAGCTTTAGCTCTATCATATTGTTTGGACATCTCATGTGTATGGCTCTCTTCAAGTCATTCTATAGCATCTCTATTGGGTTGAGGTCTCTGCTCTGACTTGGCCAGTTCAAAAGTTTTTTTTCTGAAGCCATTCTGTTGTGGACTTGCTCTGGTGTTTTGGGTTATTTTTCTGTTGTATCACCCAACTTCTACAGAGGTTCAGCTGACATACAGATATTCTTATATTATCTTGAAGAATTTTTTGATACGCTTGGGACTTCCCCTCTATGACTACAAGCTGGCCCAGCAAAGCAGGTCCAAATCATGATACTTCATTTCCACCATACTTTACGGTTGTGAGGATTTCATGATGATATGCAGTGCCCTTTTTACGTTTTTTTCATTCAGGTATGCTAACACCTGACTCCAGTTAGCTTTTTTGAGGTCAGGATTCACATAATTTGTCCACTAGCACTATGAGGTTTTTATGATTGTTTTTGAAAAACACATACAAGATCAGATTTATTTTGTGTTATTATTTTAGGCACATTCTATTTGTCAAAAATCACATTTTATGGAAAATGCATGCAGAAAACCATGAAATTACAGTATTTTTTTCTTGTCTCTTATATATATATATATATATATATATATATATATATATATATACACTACCGTTCAAAAGTTTTAGAACACTTTCTAACTCCATGATCGTTCCTGATTTTATGTCTTTCTACATTGTAAAGGAATGCTGAAGGCATCCAAAAAATGCATTAATCTTCTTTGAACAGTTGATATTGAGATGTTTCTGCTACTTATGCTCTGTAAAGACTTCATAATGCCTTTGATCTGAGGTGCTGTTAATTGGTCATTTTTTTTAGGCTGATAACTCTAAATGAACTTCTCGTCTGCGGCAGAGGTAGGTTTTGGTCCCGCCCTCCTGGGATGGCCTTTATGAGAGCCAGTTTCATTATGGTGCTTGACTTATTTTGCAAATGCTTGCACTTGACAATACTGTTCTTACAAAAACTATTACAGAAAGGCTGACCTCTGTGTTTTAAAATAACAACTAACTGTTGTTTTTCTTGTTGTTACGTAATTACCTAATCCCATATGTGTTATTTTACAGTTTTGAAATCCCCTATTATTGTTGTAGAATATAGAAAATAAATCACTAACAAAAAAAAGAAATTTGCAAGTGTTCAAAAACTTGAACGGTTTTGTGTGTGTGTGTGTGTGTATATATATATATATATATATATATATATATATATATATATGTATAAAAGCTTCTCTCTCTCTCTCTCTTATATATATATAAGAGAGAGAGAGAGAGAGAGCTCCTTTGTCTTAGCCATGACTCTCCACAAACCAACACCAGAGAGCTTATGTTTTTAACCTGTCAAGTTGAATTAAACAGCGGTTCCCAATGAATTAGGATGCTTTAGAACAGCTTGGACTATTTAAAATTGTCATGCACACTCAGTCCGCGACCGGCACTAGGACCCGGAAGTAATGCGGCCGCGAACCAGGAAGCATAAAAGGAGACAAGATGGCGCAACACATCGCTCAGTCATTGAGTTCGCCCATGCCACTTCGGATTCGTTCGCCGATTTGTGAGTACTCACTTTCTTGGGTTTGCTTTCCGATTGAGTGTGTGTTTATAGGACGCGGGTTAGATTGTGTCTATCCCTTGCTCCCCTTTTTGTGAGAGTCCTTAAACCAAATAGCCTAATTATCCTGCCTACTCGTTGTATTCCGCGCTTATCAACAGGCCAACCGAGGAGGTCGCTACTCTGCGCCTGAGTTCGCAGAGCTCCGGCGGGAGAACGCGGATCTCCGGGCGGCTGTTGGCAGCGCGGCTAGCCGGCCTTCCGTCGCGGCGGCCGCAGCGCCGCATCAACCAACCTCCCTTCTGATGTTTTTCTTGCACCTCCAGATAAATGAGATGGCACAGACGGGAAGTGTAGTGTCTTTTTGACCACGCTGGATTTGGTGTTTGAGTTTAATTCCACCAAATACTCCACTGCCCGGCTACGCATTGCTCTCCTTGTCTCATTGCAAGGAGGATCGTCCGTGAGCCAGTATACAGCTGAATTCCGGAACCTCGCTGTACAGACCACCTGGGGGGATGCGGCACTCCGGACATCCTTCTTCCAGGAACTGACTTCACGAATTAAAGACGAGATCGCTGGACGAGAGCTTCCCGCTTCCAGCTTCCATGCTGGAAGGCGCTGATCCAGTTCGCTCTTCGCATCGATCGCGCCTTCTCTCTCTTCCGAAGCCAGTCCCGAGGACCCTGCCGCCTGCCCCCACCTTCTTCTACGCCACCCCACGACCACCTGCAGCTTTCAGCACCACCGCTACTGGACCTGTGGATCTCCACCTCCTGCCGTGGTTGACACCAGAGATGGTTGACAACAGATTCAACTCCATCTCACCTCCATCTCGTCACCTCCCATCATCCTTGGATACCCCTGAATGTTGCAGCATGACCCCCTCATTTCGTGGACCTGAAGTCGAATCCTCCAGTGGGGGCTGACCTGCGCTGAACTTTGCCTACGGGCTCAGGCTGGGACGTGTTCCAAGGAGTCCGAGGCCCCCGATGTTGGCATCAACGCCATCATTCACATTCAACCCGCCTATCGTGACCTGGCTGAAGTCTTTTGTAAAAGAAGAGCCACCCACCTTCCACCATATCGCCCTTACGACCTGGCGATACGGCTTCAGTTCCGTTCCTTCCCGCGGCCACCTCTACTCTCTTTCGGCTACCGAGATGCAGGTGATGGAAGAGTACGTCGCCAGCGCCCTTTGCCATGGAACCATACAGCCTTCCTCGTCGCCGGCAGCCACGCGGTTTTTCTTCGTGAAGAAAGGAGGCAAACTTCGCCCATGTGTCGACTATCGGGGGCTGAATAAGATCACCATAAAGAACTGACACCCGTTGCCGATCACCAACTCAGCCCTGGACGCCCTCTCTGGTGCCACCGTGTTCACAAAGTTGGACCTCCGGAGCGCCTACAACTTGGTGCGTATCAGAGAGGGTGATAAGTGGAAGACGACCTTCATCACTCCCACCGGACATTATGAGAGCCTGGTCATTCCATTTGGACTCTGTAATGCACCCTCTGCCTTTCAACAATTCATCAATGGCGTCTTGAGAGACATGCTAGGCCGATGGGTGTCCATCTACTTGGACGATATCCTCACATACTCTCGCACCACTGAAGAACATATCCAGCACGTCCGGACTGTTCTCAAGAGATTGCTTGCTCACCAACTGCGAGTACTGCAAGTTGGAAAAATGTGCTTTTCACAAGCACTCCACCACGTTCCTGGGTTTTGTTATCTTGCCCCAGGGTGTGGCCATGGACCCGCAGAAACTGGAAGCTGTCATTGGCCCCTACCCAAGACTCTCAAAACGGTTTCTCGGGTTTGCGAACTTCTATCGTCGCTTTATCCGGGGCTACATTACAGTTGCAGCACCACTGACCAATCTGACAAGGCCCTCCTCTCACCCCTTCCAACTCACTCCCGCCGCCATTTCTGCTTTTCAAGAACTTTGCCACCGTTTCACCACTGCCCCTATTCTTCTTTACCCAGATGCCACCCAACCATTTGTTGGGGAGGTGGACGCGTCGGATGTGCATGGCAGGCACGGTGGGCTTTGTTTTTTGAACAATTTAACTTCCATCTGTCATACTGCCTGGGATCTAAAAACACCAAGGCCGACGCCCTATCCCGACAACAAGAGAAAGACTTCCCCCGGGCGGACCCCGTGCCTGTCATACCAACCTCGCGTATCATTGCACCTCTCCAATGGGACTTAGAGACGAGGATCCACCAGGCTCAGTCTGCAGAGGCCAGACCGGCAGGTGCGCCACCTGGATGACTCTATGTGCCTCAGCCCTTAAGATCAGAGGTCCTCCAGTGTGGGCACTCCTCGCCCGTCGCCGGACACCCGGGAAATCGAAGAACTTTTTTGTTTGTGAAACGGGCATTCTGGTGGCCCTCCATGAAAAATGACACAGAGGAGTTCGTTCAGGCGTGCCCCGTGTGCGCCCGGGGCCAAAGACACCAATCGACCCACCCCTGGAGAGCTTCAACCACTTCCCGTTCCTTGACGGCCCTGGATGCACATCGCCCTAGATTTTATTACGGGCCTGCCGGTTTCTGAAGGAAAAAATACCATCCTAACTATAGTCGACCAGTTCTTCAAAGCAGTACATCTGGTGGCCCTCACCGGACTCCCATCAGCCAAGGACACCGCAGAGCTGATATTAGAACACGTAGTCCGCCTTTATGATTTCCCCAAAGACATCATCTCGGACAGGGGGCCCCAGTTCACTGTCCGGTTCTGGATGGCCTTTTGCCGTCTGATCGATTCCTTTAGCAGTCTGTCATCTGGTTACCATCCCCAGACTAACAGTCAGACGAAACTGACCAACCAGCAGCTGGAGCGCTACCTGAGGTGTTTTGTTTCCGATCGCCAGCGCTCCTGAGCCCGCTACCTCACATGGGCAGAGCTATCCCACAATCTCCACATCTCCTCTGCTACAAGCCTAAGCCCATTTGAGGCTTGCTATGGTTACCAACCTCCAATGTTCAACCATCAAGAACCGGCGACGTTCAACCATTGACATACCATCGGCCCAACAGTTGGTCCGTAGGTGTCGGCGGATATGAAATCAAGCAAACATCGCAATTCAACGTGCCAACACCAGCTACGTCGCCCAGCATCGCCGCCGACACCCTCCGGGGCGGTTGTACAAAGTAGGTGACAAGGTATGGCTTTCTACAAAAAACCTACATCTACACACAGAATCACGGAAGCTCTCACCCAGATTCATCGGACCGCATCACCCTACGGATTAACCCTTTCACTTACCGGCTCCAGCTGCCTGCGGCGCTCCGGATCCACACAATATTCCATACATCACAACTAAAACCCTTCATCACTTCACCTATGGTTCCACCCACCCCCCCCTGCTCCTTCTTCCTGAATCATTGACGGCGGTCCCACCTACACCGTGCAACGGATCCTCGACTCGCACCCTCGGGCAGGGGCACTCAGTACCTGGTTGACTGGGAAGGCTACGGTCCCGAGGAACTAACTATACCAAAAATGAAGGCAAGAGACACACACTCTGCTCTCCGGAGAAACACTGTCGCAAATCTTTTCAGAGGTAAGGTGCTGGGTCATTTGTTTGTTTTTTTTACTTTACAGCAGTGATTCTGGTAGTTTGCGCTCACACGAGTGTCATTAGTGATGTTTATACCTTTTTTTTTTTTTTTTTAGATAAAACAGTGTAGCGGGAGAGAGACGTTGATTTATGACCTCTGTTTACAGAAGTGTAGTCCAGTGCGGGAGATGCATTTTGGGTAATGCAGTCCTGTGTGTGTAAACGCGAATGTGAGATTTAAGTTAGGATATTGAGCCTGAGTTTTGTTCTTCTGTAGTTTAGTTGGATTTAAGTGCAGGATCCACCCGAAAGTTTGTAATATAACCTGACAATGCAGAAAATAAAAGAACGGGCAACGACGAGTTTGTCCATCTCATCATTACACGAGCATGGATTAACGGACTGTTACGTTGTGGCGAGCAACATGAAAAAAACAGAGAAGCTTTAATAATTTAGAACAGAACAACAGTCTTTCCGAGTGTGTGAGTGTGTTTAAATGAGAGGAGAACGTTTTAATGTGTAAGATAAGGAAAGGGAGACAGGAGGGGCTAAAAGGAAGAGTCTCCACTTACTCTAGCCTCACGCACACACATACACAGCGCCTGCATGCACAAAGGGAAACGCTTATCTGCCGGGATTTATTTTAAACTTTTTTGAAAGGTAACGTGCGGGTTAATTTGTTTTATTTAAACTTCATATTTTGTACTAATTATTTTTAATTTTTGGGTTGTGGAACGAATAATTTGAGTTTCCATTATTTCTTATGGGAAAGTTAAATTTGGTTTACGAGTGTTTTGGAATACGAGCCCACTTGGTCGTAATCCGAGGTTCCACGGTAATGTCCATGGATGAAAAGGGGAGAAAAGAAAAGGTGGAGCTGAAAAGTTACAAACACACCTCAACTATCAGTGTGGAATCTTATGAGGGTCATAAAATTACACCATCTTAGGTTTACTTAAACAAATCGTGCCCCTTTATGCACACCTCAGGTTTTAACCATTTAAATGTTACCGCCATAGTGGCCCTGGAAAGAAAGACTGTAAACAAATGAGTAACTCTGGGTACTGTGTTTTGCAAGCAAATTTCATTGCTTGCAAAACACAGTGTGTCCATGTTCAGGGATCTATGATAAGTGTCAAGTACCAAAAAGTTTCATCTATAGATCTTTAAAATCTGGATATTTATTATCATAATATATTACATAGTATTATGTATTCATAAGCTACTAATATGTATTATACTGCTGTACTACACTGTACTAACAAATCCCACTTTACACTTTCAAATATTCTATATGATTTTTACTGTATTGTATTTTAATTGTTTATAAATTTCATTAAAACAATGAAACCAGAATGATGCCAACGTCTTTTTGCTGTGCAATTTTTGATGATGTACATAGAGAAGGCTCATTTAGATTTTTTTATTTACTAAAGTAAAAGTGCTCTCCATTGACCTGAAGCACAGGAAAAACTATAGTGATGGGGCCGTAGACAGAAAAAAAAACACATTTTCATAATGTAAAAAAAAAACAAACGTTTATGCCGTTAGAGACATCACAAGTATTGCCAGGAAAACCAAGCCAAATCCATGCTTGAGAATGATGACAAATGTTTGTCTACCATGGTTCCATTAAGGAATTAATTTCATATAAGCCTAAAGCTGATACACGTTAACAGCCTAGCATTTGAGAAGAAAATGCAGGAAAAACTATTTTCTACCACATGTAGATCATAAACACCTGAACATAAAAAATGACTCATTGAAATCAGTTGAGAAATGTAAAAATTATCTTGCTTTTTATTCCAGAAAAAAAACAGAGCTACATCATTCACTTGTATTTGTTTACGGGACAGGTTTGGCTTCATTATTATTGCACATTCATTCATGTATTTTTTGAGGGATCCCCAAATGCAACATCATCTGATATGTACAGTGGTGTGAAAAAGTATTTGCCCCCTTCCTGATTTCTTATTCTTTTGCATGTTTGTCACACAAAATGTTTCTGATCATCAAACACATTTAACTATTAGTCAAAGATAACACAAGTAAACACAAAATGCAGTTTTTAAATGATGGTTTTTAATTTTTAGGGAGAAAATAATCCAAACCTACATGGCCCTGTGTGAAAAAGTAATTGCCCCCTGAACCTAATAACTGGTTGGGCCACCCTTAGCAGCAATAACTGCAATCAAGCGTTTGCGATAACTTGCAACGAGTCTTTTACAGCGCTCTGGAGGAATTTTGGCCCACTCATCTTTGCAGAATTGTTGTAATTTAGCTTTATTTGAGGGTTTTCTAGCATGAACCGCCTTTTTAAGGTCATGCCACAACATCTCAATAGGATTCAGGTCAGGACTTTGACTAGGCCTCTCCGAAGTCTTTATTTTGTTTGTCTTCAGCCATTCAGAGGTGGATTTGCTGGTGTGTTTTGGGTCATTGTCCTGCTGCAGCACCCAAGATCGCTTCAGCTTGAGTTGACGAACAGATGGGCGGACATTCTCCTTCAGGATATTTTGATACACAGCAAAATTCATGGTTCCATTTATCACAGCAAATCATCCAGTCCTTGAAGCAGCTAAACAGCCCCAGACTATCACACCACAACCATATTTTACTGTTGGTGTGATGTGCTTTTTCTGAAATGCTGTGTTACTTTTACGCCAGATGTAACGGGACACGCACCTTCCAAAAAATTCAACTTTTGTCTCGTCGGTCACCACAAGGTATTTTCCCAAAAGTGTTGGCAATCATTGAGATGTTTTTTAGCAAAATTGAGACAAGCCTTAATGTTCTTTTTGCTTAAAAGTGGTTTGCGCCTTGGAAATCTGCCATGCAGGCCGTTTTTGCCCAGTCTCTTTCTTATGGTGGAGTCGTGAACACTTACCTTAATTGAGGCAAGTGAGGCCTGCAGTTCTTTAGATGTTGTCCTGGGGTCTTTTGTGGCCTCTCGGATGAGTTGTCTCTGCGCTCTTGGGGTAATTTTGGTCGGCCGGCCACTCCTGGGAAGGTTCACCACTGTTCCATGTTTTTGCCATTTGTGGATAATGGCTCTCACTGTGGTTCGCTGGAGTCCCAAAGCTTTAGAAATGGCTTCATAACCTTTACCAGACTGATAGATCTCAATTACTTTTGATGTCTAGCTTTTGAGGTGCTTTTGGGCCAATTCTCTATGTCAGTTAGCTCCTATTTAAGTGATTTCTTGATTGAAACAGGTGTGGCAGTAATTAGGCCTGGGGGTGAGTACAGAAATTGAACTCAGGCGTGATCAACCACAGTTAAGTTATTTTTTAACAAGGGGGGCAATCACTTTTTCACACAGGGCCATGTAGATTTGGAGTTTTTTTTCTCCCTTAATAATGTAAACCTTCATTTAAAAACTGCATTTTGTGTTCAATTATGTTATCTTTGACTAATAGTTAACGGTTTTTGATGATCAAAAACATTTAAGTGTGACAAACATGCAAAAGAATAAGAAATCAGGAAGGGGGCAAATAGTTTTTCACACCACTGTATATGGTAAGCATAGAGAGCTAAAATACCTAGGGTTATATACCTCATGTTAAATATACACCGTGTTCGGCGGCCTCCGAGTGGCGCAGTGGTAAAGCGCTCGCCCTATCATCTGGAGATCGCTGGTTCGAACCCCGGGTGATGCTGTTTTCTCTCACAGCCGGAGGCACAGAGAGAGCTGATTGGCCGAGCTCTCTCAGGGGGGAGGGATGAGAGGTACTTGTGCTCCCACATTAACCACGGCTCTACAGCCAATCAGGGGCGTCTGTGAGCTCGCGCACACGGAAGGAGCGGCTAGCGCTTTCCTCCGAGTGTGTTACTCCGCCCCTAACGGTGCGTGAGCGAGCAGTTCGAAAAGATGCGGTCGGCTCGCGTCACGTGGTTCGGAGGAAACACGGGATAGCTTTCGTCCTCCCGACTGAGTGGTGGTAGTAGCCTTAATGTGGGAGCCTCCTAGTGACGGGGAGGAATTGGCCACGACTAGATTGGGGAGAAAAATCGGGGAAAAAAGAAAAAACAAACAAACAAAAAAAAAAAAAATATATATATATATATATATACACCGCATTCCAAATTATTATGCAAATTGGGTTTTAGTGTCATAAACATTAAATGTTTAGTTTTTAAATTAAACTCATGGATGGTATTGTGTCTTAGGGTTCTGTGGATCACTGAAATGAATCTAAGACATGTGTGATAATTAGTTTGCCAGATAAGCCCAAAGGAAAAGTACCGAAGAAGGTTGTTCCACGTTATTAAGCAGGCCACAGGTTTCAAGCAATATGGGAAAGAAAAAGGATCTCTCAGCTGACGAAAAGCGTCAAATATTTCAATGCCTTGGACAAGGTACTGTATAAAAACATTAGATATTTTATGAAAACTTAAGCGTGATCATCGTACTGTGAAGACGTTTGTGGCTGATTCAGAGCACAGACAGGTTCGTGCAGATAGAAGAAGGAATGAGGAAGGTTTTGGCAAGACAAATTCATCGGATTAAGAGAGCAGCTGCTGAAATACCATTACAAAGCAGCAAACAGGTATTTAAACCTGCTGATGCCTCTGGAGTCCCGCGAACCTCAAGGTGTAGGATGCTTTAGGGGCTTGCAGTTGTGCATTAACCTACTATTCGGCCACCCCTAATTAATGCTCACATGCAGAAACGGTTGCAGTGGGCCCTGGCATACATGAAGATTTTAAACAGTCTTGTTCACTGATGAGGTTCGTGCAACCCTGGATGGTCCAGAAAGAATACCTCTGTGTCATTGGCTGCTATGGGAATAAAAGATACCATCCTCCCCTGACCTTAAACTAAAACCTAAAACTGAGTCTGATTTCACTTTATAGAGGATTCAGTAAGAAGATCGGAGATCAACTAATTAGTCACATTATAAAAAAATATTTTCAATAGGATCATAACTGATCTGTTACTTTAATGTTTTACATGTGCTTCATCATTTAGCAAACACGTGGTTTGCTCAGGTGGTCCGTTGTGGCGACCCCTTGATGGGAGCAGCCGAAAGACCAACAACATAACATGATGGACGATTACGTTTTTGTGCTGTCCATTTCCCTTATCACTATATTATACCACTTATTTTTTTCATACATGTATTTTTATAGAATTTACACAAAATACTCAAAACAATTTAATCTGTTTCAGCCTCAGAGCTTCAGAAGGTGGAGGATTATGCAGGTGAGAATAATCTTGTTGTGAAAATAATATTGAATATTTAATAGGAAGGCACAAGGAATTACAGTAAATATACATAGTTTTCTGATATGAAGTACCATCTTTACCTTGCACATTAGCTTTTATCTACACCACACGGCCAAAAGTATGTGGACACACCTCATACTGTAAATTCTAGGATATAATTAGGTGTTTCAGCCACAATCACCACTAACAGCTGTTATACAATTAAACACATAGCCATGCAATCTCCAGAGACACACACTGGCAGTAGAATGGGTTGTAGTTCTGGGCAAATATTGCAAAATCTAGATGTTCAAAGCTTTGTGTGTCATTGAGAAGGTGACAAGGCTTCACCTGATTGAGTTTACAAGTAATTTTTAGCAGGGAGTGATCCTTTTCCATATCAGTGATTCTGTTTTTAAAAAAAATTACATAATTTAACAATATTTGTTTTTTTGACATGTTGGTGTTATGTTTTAAACTTGGATGTTAAAAGTTCCACTGAGTAAGAACATCTGGATAAACCAAAACTGTGTCTGTCTTAATTCCAGGCACAAAGAAACACAGTGAGATTATTTTAAATGGGGGTTATGTCGGATCTAATTGGATTGAGACAAATTTATATAAAATACTGCTTTGTGTTTCAGAGTTATTAAAGAAGAAGTTGTCTTCAGGTAAAAAAAAAAAGATCTTATCCTTTGTGAGTGTAATTGATAGAGAGAGAGAGAGAGAGTGTGTGTGTGTGTGTGTGTGTGTGTGAGAGAGAGAGAGAGAGAGAGAGAGATCTTTGACTTCTACTAAGCCTATATTTGTGCTTGGCACATTGAACAAAAAAATTCATGTGCTTTAGTAAATAGGTCAGTAAAATTGTCTTAAAAAAACTTACACATTAAATAGATAGAGAAATAAATAAATAAATAAATATGTGAATAAATCAAATAAAAAGAGCATAGTTGTGGTTGTTCTCTTAATTAATATTGATTGTAAAAACAACTTCAGTGTTTGACAGTGCATAAAGCCTCATCCCAACACCACACTACCATGAACGTTACCAAATCTCCAATGCTCTTATAGAAATTAAAATCTTCCAGGATTCTTCATTTGATTTGTCTGGCTAAAATTGTCATGGCGTCATAGTCTGTGTCTAGTGTTATTTTGTTCTTCCTGGTAGAGATGAGCGAATCCGGATTCATCTGGGTTAAATAGCCTGATCCTTTATATAAATTACGATTCACAAATCCTCCTCTTCATTTACTCAGATCAGTTGAGTCCCAAGTTATACTGTTGCTAACAAAACAAATACAAAGTGAAAATTACACCATTCAGTTGTTCTAAGTAGCTCTTAGCTAGTAACTGTAGGAACAAGTGGGTGACTGTGTTGTTTAGAAAACTTCCTGCAGAGTCAGATGAGAGACTCAAAATAGTGGGTACTGATTCGTCTGATTCACCTGAACCGGGACAGGTTTTCCCTCGAGGTAAGGGTTAGCAGTTTGTATCGGTGACCGTTTTGCGCTACAGATGTTTTTAGGCCTCGTGAAATGTTTTAGACTTCGTCATTTTATTCTGACCGAGAGTTTGAAGGATTCTGTTTCATGGACTGCTACTACAGTGTAAATAAATGAATGAATAAGCAGATTGAGTGTACAGGTTGGGTGGAATACACTCTTAAACAGAGCAGCTCTGCCTCTAAATAAAATGTTTTTTTGGCTAAAATTGTGTCTGTTTACTGAATAAGTGCCACTTCAAAGGTAACTAAACTGTACCCATCCTCCTCCTTATTGTGGTGTTTTATAAACTATATTTGTCCTTATCAGGCAATGTCAAAGTCAACGTTGTCAATTCTGCTACATGTACAGTGCATACATATAGAGAATTGAAATTACATTTCTCTCAAACCTTACAAATAACACTGAAAAAACTTAAATAAACCTAAAAAAAAACTTAAATAACACTGGAGAACTTGGAGAACAACAGAGGTAAGATAATTGAGTTACTGTTCGGCAAAAAGGGACAGTTTACCACACAGAAGGCTGATATGGTGAAAAATGGAACAGTGCAATAAGAATAGTGCCAGTATACTTATTTTAGTTGATAAATTGACATTTTAAATAGCAATATAAAATAGTATAAAAAACGGTAAACAAAACAGTATGAACAAGAATGTTTTTAGTTTTTATGCAGTTTTAGTAAAACTACAGAAAAACAACTGTCAGTTCAAAACATTCTGAATGACTAATTCTGTAACTTTTTTTTGGTCTTGTTTAACCAATACAAAGTTAATAGTATTCCAAAAATATTAAAATTACATAATATTTTTTTTAATGAACAGCTGGTGTTACTATATTCTTTTAAATAATTGTAATTTGATTTGGATTATGGGTTTGATACAGTTAAGGCTAGAAGGAATACAGCTCTAGCTCTATTGGGCATGCGCACATCAATCTAACGTTTTTTTTCTCTCACTATACAACAATTAAACTTTTTGTATTACAGAAAGGATTAGTTTTAGACGTGAAAAATTATACAATACGTATAACAATTTATTTCATTGTTAGTTTCCGGTCGGAGCTATATATCCCTTTTAGCCACAACCATGACGCAAACGCGCGAGGATGACGTCAGTAACCCGTGGCAACGCAGTAGAATGTTAAGAAAGGAATATTTGTAATATTGATATTTTACAGGAAAAGGGTGTAATTTTAATATGAAGGTCTATAATATAGGTCTATAATAGTGCTCTATATCTATCTGATTTTAGTAACACCAAACATATTTCTTACATGTTGGTGTGATGTAGATAGGTATTTTGACGAACTGGGATGAAAAAAACGGCTCTGGCATTTGTATCACGTCCAACACAGCACAACTGTATGTTGTCCAGTCACCAAAACTGTAATGCTAACGGTGCTAACGATGTGATGCATTAGCTCAATGTATACAATATGTATGGAAACTCAAACTCAAATCTAGGCTTTACCACCTGGACATTTTCAACTATCTGGAACTTTTAAAAACTAACTATACTAGATAGTCTCCATTTTTAACACATAAAAATAAAAATATCAGATACTTTATAATTATTTTATGAATTCGTTATATTTGTATATTTGTCTACACTTATTTACAGTGGAGATCAAAAGTTTGGGCACCCCAAGTAAAAATGTGTATTAATGTGAATAAAGAAGCCAAGGAAAGATGAAAACATCCCCAAAAGCCATCAAAATGCAATTAAGACATTATTATATGTCAAAAAAAGTTGGATTTTATTTTCATCATTTACACTTTCAAAATAACAGAAAACCAAATAATGGTGTTTGCAAAAGTTTGGGCACCCTGCAGAGTTAATACCTTGTACTGCCCCCTTTGTAAAGTATTATAGCTTGTAAACACTTTTTGTAGTCAGCCATAAGTCTTTCAATTCTTGTTTGAGGTATCTTCGCCTATTCTTCCTTACAAAAGTCTTCCAGTTGTTTGAGATTTCTGGGCTGCCTGTTACGCACTGCGATTTTAAGGTCTATCCATAGATTTTCAATTATGTTAAGGTCAGGAGATTGTGAAGGCCATGGCAAAACTTTCCGTTTATGCCTCTTCATGTAATCCATCATTGATTTTGAGGTGTGTTTCGGATCATTATCCATTTGTAGAAGCCATCCTCTCTTTAACTTCAGCTTTTACACAGATGGCATCAAGTTGGTGTCCAAAATTTGCTAATATTTTATTGAATCCATTTTTCCTTCTACTCGTAAAATGTTTCCTTTGCCACTGGCTGCAATACAACCCCAAAGCATAATTGATCCACCCCCATGCTTAACAGTTGGACAGAGGTGCTTTTCATTAAACTCTGTGCCCTTTTTTCTTCAAACATACCTTTGCTCATTCTGGCCAAAAAGGTCATGATGTAGGTCCACAGAACTTGTTCCCAAATGCGTCGGGCTTGTCTATATGTTCTTTTGCGAACTTCACACACTGAATTTTGTTGTGTGGACGTAGAAGAGGTTTTTTTCGAATGACTCTTCCATGAAGACCATATTTGTACAAGTATCTCTTTATAGTGGAGTGGTGTACACGACTTTTACCGTTCCTTTATTTTACGAAAAAGAAATTTTTCGAATGACAAAAATAGCTCATATAATATAAAAAAATAAGGCAAGAGGTTTAGTAAAAAATATGAAAAGAAAAGAGAAAAATAAATGAATAAATAAAATTTAAAAAAAGGGTACAAAAACATTTATTTAGCAAATTGTGGGGGGAAAAAAGCTTAGCAATGGGACTTTGAGGTAAAATTCAAGTAAAACAGATCAATAAAAGGGTTGGGTCTAAAAATGGTCGAGTATGTACAGTATAGTGCTGAGCTGGTGTATTAAAGCAATGTTTAAAGGGTACAAATAGGTACAGTAATACACATGGTATATAAAAATCAGAAGCACTGAAGCACATAGATAAAATACAGGTAAAACACAAGATAAAAAGGATCTCACGCTTATTTTAAAAGTTAAAAGTAAAAAAAAAAAAACCTGTCTATGGAGCATAAGACGTCTTCTTGTGCCCACATCTGGACAAACTCTGGTAGTCTGTGGGTCATCTTTAGGAAGGCAAACTCAACTTTTAATCTTGCCCTAACCAATGCTATTAGCATTCTTTTAGCATCGTGTGTACCCCCACCCCTCTGCATTTATTTTTTTCTTGTGAGCCAGTTTGAGAGTTTTGCCTGGCCTATAATGTAGTTTAATAGAGTGACAGATTTGTCTTTTAGTTTATAGTTTGGTCTGTGTATGTAGAGGTTGTCAGTCCATGTCACTCCTAACTCACTTGTCCAGGTTTTAAGCAGAGAGAACAGCCTTCCCATTCTTTTGCATTTTAAGAACACTGTTTCCTCCCTCCCAGAGAAGAGACACTCTATGCCCCTAGTGGGGTCCATGTGGGCCATGTGTCTGTTCGTGGCCACAGCCCCGTGTACCGTGCCACTGTAGATCGGCTGTACGCTTTTCTATGGGCGGTTTGTACAGGGACCTCAAGCGTCCTCATGGGGATGAGCATGGTGTCAGCCACTCTGACCACCGTGAGTCCTTACTCCAGCCAAGAAGCTTCTGTGCATGACCTTGACACATGTTCCATGCAGCGCTTTTTTCTAGGCGCCCTCAAAAGTTGTTAAAACAGATGTTTTGAAAGAGAGGAGGGCTCCTTCCTTTTGCTGAAGGTTTTCAGCCACTGGGCATATGAATAGTGTTATAGGAGGCTGCTGATTCTCTCTAGGGCTTTGCCTCAGGAGGTGAGTGCTGACATCACTTCGCCCAGAAGTCTCTCTATTAGGCGGCTTGACTTTAATCCAGTTCTTGTGCATAGTTCATCCGCAGTCGTCCACTCCGTTTCGTTTCTCAGATCTTTGATTTTGGAAATTCCAGCTTTTTGAAAATGGTGTCGAATTAAAGTTGATGATAGCCTCCTGGTGTTTATGAGCGGGTTGTGGAAAAGTGGTTCCTCATCTGTGCTTTGGAATGATTGTGCGTCAGCTCTGCTCATCCTTATCATTGATGTCCAGGCTTTAAGTATGGATTGATAGAACTGTGTTGTGGCTGATGAGTTCATTTCATTAAGGTTAAGCGCAAACAGGTGTGTGTCATAGTTCAGGCCTTCCACCAGTTGGAGTAGGGCTTTGGCTATGCCTGTCCTTGCCAGTCCTTCACCATAGAGGCGCCTTTGTACAGCCTGCAGTCTGAAGGATTTTATTCTGAGAGCCAGGTCGATCAAGCCCTGCCCCCCTTCTTGTACAGGGAGATATAGCACCGAGGCTCGGGTCCAGTGTTGACCAGTCCAAAAAAGTTCACCAACTTTCTTTGTAGTTTCCTGATTAATGTCTCCGGGGGCTCAAGGACAGTGAGGCGGTGCCAGAGCATGGAGGCAATCAGATTATTGATGACCAGTACTCTCCCCCTGTAGGACAGCTGGCCGGACCCAGGTCCATTGGGACAACTTAGCACACACTTTTTCCACTATACCCTCCCAGTTTTTATTCTGTAGATTTTGTGTCCCTAAGAACACCCCAAGGTATTTGAGGCCGACTACCCCCATTTGAGACCACCTGGCAAGATTGGGAGTCCTGTTTCCTGCCATTTCCCAATTAAAAAACTCTCACATTTTTCCCAGTTCACAAGTGCTGAGGAAGCTCCTGCATAGATGCTCAGGTTTCTTGTCAGAGCCTGAAGATCATCTTGATTTTTGAAAAAAAAATGGTTATGTCGTCGGCATATGCTGACAGCACAAGTCTTTCCTGTGACTCTCTGACAGGAGAGCCCTGTGGCTCAGCTCTTAATTTGTGCAGCAATGGTTCAATAGCGAGACTATAGAGTTGTCCAGACAGTGGGCTCCCCTGTCTTATTTCCCGTTTCATTTGGAAAGGGCAGCTGAGATCACCTCCAATCTTAAGTGTAAAAGCAGCTTCAGAGTATAAAATATCCACCAAAATTTAATCCACCATAAAAAGTTGTTTCCTACACCAAAAGATTCATATTTATTACTTATTATAAGCTTTACTTCTCTTTTTAAGGTCACTGGCGGTGGTGTAAGCATTTCACTACATTTCGTACTGTGACAAATAAAATTTGAATTTGATTGTAGGAACAAAAGTGCCTGGAAAAGGTATTTGTGGTCAGCTCTATCGAAAGCTTTTTCTTGGTCTATAAGAGTTCAAGTTCATACCGTTTTGTTTTACATAGGTCCATTAGGTCTCTTATAAAAAAAAGATTGTCCGTTATGGTGCGGTGAGATATGCAGTAGGTCTGACTGTGGTTCCCTACTGAGTGCATGCATTGTTTCAACCTGTTTGCGAGGCACTTTGAAAGTATTTTGTAGTCACTGCAAAGTAGTGACACTGGGCTCCAGTTTTTTAGTTGCCTCAAGTCTCCTTTTTTTGGGATCAGTGATAAGACCGCCCTTGTGCAGCTCACCAGTAGCTTCCCGCTGTTAAAAACATATTTAAAAACTTCATGGAAATCAGCTCCTATTACATTCCAGAAGTGTTTATAAAATTTACTTGGCAGTCCGTCTATTCCTGGTGAGCGTCCTGTTGCGAGCTGCTGAACAGCGTCAGATAATTCCTGCAGCTCAAGTTCTGCGTCCAGCAGAGTGCTTTGCTCCAGGGACAATTTTGGAAGCTCTCTGAGTAGTTCCTCCCTGCAGGATGGATCACAGGGCTCTGCACTGTAGAGCTGAGTGTAGAAGTCAGTGGCTGCTCTCCTCATCTCACTTGGGTCAGTTGTTGTTATTCCATCTGCTCATGTCAGATACACCATCTGATTTTTGGGTTTAATGTTTCTGGACAGGTTAAGGAAGAAAGCACTGGGAGCATCCATGTCTTTGATGCAGGAGATACGATGTCTGATTAGGACTGTTTTGGCTTGTTAGTGGAGAAAGGAGCTTAGAACTTTTCTTTTTCCTTCCAGGATACATCTCATTCTGATGTCGTTCTTGCTGCCCACTTTGCTTTCTGTTTGTGTGATTTCTGCCTCAAGTTCTTTTATAGTGTTTTTTTTATTTGATTTATTCCCACCTCCCACCAAGAGTCCAAATTGCTAAAATCCCCTTTTCTATCTTGATTTTTGCCTCAAGTTCTTTTATAGTGGTTTTAAAAGCATCTGATGTGTGTTCAGTATAGTTTTTGCAGAAATTCTTTATTTGATTTTTTTCCACCTCCCACCAAGAGACCAAACTGCTAAAATCCCCTTTTCTATCTTTACATTCATTCCATAAAACTTAAAAATTTTCATAAAAGATCTCATCCTGTAAAAGTTGTATATTAAAACGCCATTATGAGCTCTGCCTTTTTGTGTTTGGTATTTTTATCTCTATGCTAATCAGATGGTGATTAAAAAAACCAGTAGGGAAAATGGCTGTTTTGTGAAGATTGTTTCTGTGGGATTTGGTGATATAAAGCCTGTCCAGTCTTGCTGCAGTGATCTTCATATTATTAACCTTAGCCCATGTGTATTTTCTTGTATTTGTTTTTTTCACTCTGCTTAATGAGTTCCTTGAGCGCCTCAGCAGACTTTGGGTGTGGTTCCTCTCTGTTTCGGTCAGAGTCTACTGTGCAGTTTCAGTCCATCCTGCACCACTACACCACCTGTCTGCTCCACACTTGAGCAGACCATCCTGCCACACCCGGTCCATCCTGCACCACTGCCCTGACCCCACTAGGCCCAGCCTTCTCCCTGACCTGTGCTCTATGTGGACAGCTGAACTTTTTGTGCCCGATGTGATGATTCGAAGCACTTCATGCTCCCAGTGCTGATGTACAGCATGTATGATTTTCCCTCATGTGTGACTCTGAATGAGATGTCCAGAGTGAACTCTGACAGAAACATGAGCACTGTACGCCTGAAGAACACGACATGTTTCAGCTCGGGTTTTTACAGTTTAGAGAAACCATTCTCATACTGCTTACTATCTTACAGAATCGAGACAATTCCCCCTTTATATCTTCATTGGGGATAAAAGGAGGAATGTTCGACACGGTAACCTTCATTTTTCTTGCACTCAGCGAAGTAACGTAATAAAGTTCTCCACTTACCTTTATTCCGTTTTCAGTCAGCTGATGTACGAGTTCCCTCTCCTTAACGAACACCACCACGGCCTTGTTCATCCGCGATGCCGTCACGATGCTCTCACACACAATACACTCTCCCACCGCCAGCAACACCTGCTCCTCTGAAACCACGGCGCTCACCTCACAACGCACCCCGTGACGGAGTGAGAGAGGACGGGCTCCACCGCTTGGGTGAGCCGCCATCCCTGCACCCCGCCACGAGATTAACAGCTCCACACAACAGCGGATTAAAAATAATTACGGCGTGTGCTTGCTATTAATTATGTTATGTTTGTGCTTTAGAAAAAAAGCTTAAAAGTGTTTCAAAAGATTTGAAAACGCTCATTCGCTCTCACACCACGCTCCACACTCTGCTCTCACACCACCTCCCAGCATGAACCAGAGAGAGAGACTTTGACTTTGACAATCCTTTATTTCTGCTAGGCACATTAAACAATAAAATTGGTTAGTAAAATAGTATGTAGATAACTTACTAAAATATACACATTAAATAAATAAATAAATAGAAAGAGCATGGTTGTGGTTATTCTGTTAGCTAAAGTAAGTTTCAATCATGGCTCTACAGTCGATCACAAGCGTCTGTGAACACATGCAAGCAGAAGGAGGGGATAGCACTCTCTTCTGAGTGTTACGGTCTAGGGCGATGTTCAGCTGGAGAAAAGGCTCCAGCTGAACATCGTAGGACCAGGCTCACCGATTTTATATTCCTTCAGCTGAACATGTTCTTGTGATGTTATGTAGACCGTCACTGATGTAAGAGCTTGCTGATAACATGCCAGGAGCACACAATCCCAACCATGCTGCCAAGTCATCTGCCCATGAGAGGTCTGTTCCTGTTATGTTAATAAGGTGTCGAAGTTTCACAATGCCTGATGAAATCAGACTTTTGGACAGTGTCGGGGTTGTCATGCCAGAGATGTCCAGATGGCCCCTGTAGACCAGGGGCTTCTTTAGCAGCCAGTGTATGGTACATCCTTGGTCCTGGATTTTATAACAGTTCTAAATTTTAAAAAGTCCACAATAAAAAACTGGTGTCCAACATTCTTGTGTCTAGTAAAAATAAGTTCTGTCGAGCACCAGAAATCGACAAGCAGGCCCTAGATTTTTGCTAGCAGGTTTGGTGGTGGGTACATGTCTGTCTGTGCCATAAAGACAATGCTGCCAGGTTATTAATAACTAGTGTATGCACCCTGTAGGACATTTTTGAGACCATCCACTTTCACCTGCTAAGTCTCGCCTTCAGTTTCATCACTTCAGTAGGCTCACTATACCACTTTTCAATTTTGCATAGTTGAATGCACTAGTTGGGGAAACAAAGCAGTTGCGGGAGGTGGCTTCCCCTTAGTGCAGCCCGGAGCTACTTTAAACGGCTGCTGGGGTACGCTGTCCTCAGGCCTGAGAACGTTGCAGCGGTAGTCCTGCGGTCCCTGGCCTCGGCGTCGTCGCAAAACCTCGGAGGCTTGTTCCTTGCCTAGCCGTGACGGGTAGCCCACAATCTCTCTCTCACTCACACACACACACACAATCCTTCTGCTTGTACAGTAATTGTGGATGTTCTTCCTCTGTTAATTTGAGAATAGCACACAAACTTTTGTATGTATACACATTTTTATTGTGTATATACTGTATATACTGTATACTGTATACATTTATTGTGTATATATAAACTTTCATGCAAGCTTTAAAAAGGTTTTTCACTAAGACAGTGAAGGAATTTATGTTTGCAAGGTTTTTGTAGTAAAACAATGGTTAGTGTTTTCTTCTATGTTTGGAAAGAGCATGAGCTCTCTTATGTCCCATCATAGTGATCTCTCAGTCATAGTGATCTCTCAGTCATAGTGATCTCTCAGTCATAGTGATCTCTAATACTCTTTCTCTTTCTCATACTCATGTGCTCCATGGGGTAAAGGTTCTTTTAGAAATCAATATACATACCTTGTACTTTCTGTATTGTTTCATTTTAAAAAAGGTTATGATGGCAACCGGCAGCTTCAAACATGTTGAACTGTCCAGAAAAAGTGTAGGCGAAAGTCTGTAATTATGCTCTGCAGATGCATTAAGCCTTGTCCTTTTTCTTCATTAGGTAGATATAAAACATTTCTTGGCAGGCAGTCCAAATGACTACTAAAATCATTTAAATTTTTATTTAATTCCTCCTCTTGTCCATTCAAGTTTCACTGATAGTGTTGATAACTTTTTAGACCTTTCGCTAATTGCTTCACTTTTTGCTCAGTTTATTTTTGCAAAGGAAATTTCGTCACCTTTTTTGTACGTATTATTTTGTTTAAAACTTAAATTATGTCATCGGCATACACTAATAGATGATGTGTTCCTTTTCCATCAGTTTCATCAGTAAAGCATACCTTTCAGTGAACATGCTTGTCTAGCACCTCTACTGTATTTTAATAGGTGCACTTAAGCCACCATTAACTTTCATTACAGTACAATCCCAATGACATTATGTAAAACTTTTATTTTCTTTATAAAATCAGGACGAAAGTTGGTTATCCATAGATATCTGTGCTCTACAATATCAAATGCTTTTTCTTGGTCTAGGGAAATCAGACTTATAAAAATAATTATATTTAGCCTGTATAATCTTGAGATTTAAAAAATGTCTTGAATCAGAGAGATATTATTGAATATAGATCTTTCATACATACATACGTTTGATCTGTATTCATGACTTCCTCTAAAACATTTCTTAGCCTCCCCGCAAATACCTCTGATATCATTTGTGTCGCAACTAACCTTTTTTGGGTAACAGTGTGAGTGTATTAGTGTTTATTAATGTGAACTGTCAATTTAAGGCTTTTATTTCGATAGTGACACTGACTGTGTGCACAGAAGGAGAACACAATGACTTTCTGCTCATCGTAATATAAAGGGTAAAAATTAAGTATGAAGAAGAAGAAGGTAATCATGTTCACGTAAGCTGTAGTGACTATGCTTAAGTGAAGGTGCTAATTTCTACCTTCCCATATGTACGTGGTAGAAGAATGTTTGTATGTAAGATTAATATGGCGTAAAGGAGGTTTTCTGTGCGTATCCACGTTAGAAGCTGTGTACGCTCACAAAGTTTCAAGTTTTATTGTCATATCCACAGTAAAAAAACATGTTCCCCCTTACAATGAAATTCTTTCTTTGCTGTCCCCCAGTGAATGTCACTTAATAAAGATGTCTGCACTTTGCTTGCAGTTGCTTAACACGCGTTCAAGATTTCAGGTGTAAAACATCACTGTTTCTTTATCGTTCTACAGGTTGTGTACTCTGTTTAGTTTATGTTAAATATAAAACTCTTGTATTTGAAGTAATTTCGTATTGTTTAAATTAGAGATGGGGGGAAATCAGTTCAGTTATGAATCAAGATTCTTTTGTGTGGCTATTCACATATCACCACATTGACTGCAAAAAGTATTTTTACATTCATAAAAGAGATGAACTGGGCTATCGGCCAGTGACTAGAATTGGCTGATTTTAGGTTTGATTGGCCATGACTAGTGATCTCGGATCAGCCCATTAGCCTCAGATATTAATGATTCTGGACAGAGCAGAGAAGCTTCCGGGTAGTGGCATTACACATACGTTACAGTTTGTTCCAATTGCTAACACACAATTTTTCAAACTAGTTTTTTTTTTCTGGTTTTATCAAAATACTTAACACAATTCACAAAACCACACACCCAAACTGCAAAATACCTCATACTGTATATCTTGCAAAATGAAGCACTGCAACTGAAACTACACATAGCATTATCAAAATCAAACTTTTGCATGAAATCGCACACACTTCATTCATATTGCCAGATTTTTGCCTAACCATATACACACTGTTGGGCATAATGAAAAGCACCCCCATCTTTAGTATGCTTTTCCATAATACTAAAATATGTATCAGATTGTTCACATGCACAGAAATATTTGCAGATACACATCCATGCTGTTGCAACATTTTTTATTTTTTTACTACAGTAAACAAGTCAGTGCAACATACTGTATGCACAGCAGATATATTTACATGGGACTGAACAAAAATATTCTTACAAAAAACAGTAAACTAAAAAAGAAAATTTCTGAAAAAATATATTACAGTAAAAAAAAAGAGGCAAGAAAAATAATTAGTCAGCATTTAGCCGCACAGCCACAACGCCTCATCAACATCACATGCAATATCTTCCCTTGCCAGACATCGAGGGAAGAAGTGCCTTGAGTGTCTTATCCATCCCTGAATTGCACCCACATCAATCTCATCACATGCGTCTTCCATGGCCTGCACAAGAGGCATGCGCACAAAGGGCTGCCGGTCATATACCTTCCACCTCCATGCTGAAAAGAACTCTTCTATGGGGTTCAGAAATGGTGAGTATAGTGGGAGGGATTGCACGAGAAATGTTGGGTGGCCTGCAAACCAGTTTTGGACTGGGGCTCCATGATTTCATTATTTTCCAAAACTAAGTTTACAATGGCAGCTTCCTGTACCCCGGTGAACATTTGGCCCCTTCCTCCATTACGGTGTCGTCTCTCAGTTCTTTAGAAAAAATAAAATAAAAATATATATAGGGCTTGAACAATGCAGGCTAAATATTTTCCCCCACAGTAGAGTACATTGTACAGGAAACTTGTACAGTTCATGAATGGCTGATGTCATACACTAAGTAAACAGGTGTCACCCGACTGATACACTAGACATGGAGTATACTACATGTGTACTACATGAAATTTTGGTTACATACCTGTTCTCCAGTCTAAAGGTCCGGATGACAGAGGCGACAGTAAAACGGCTCAAGTTTGACTGCACTCTCTGTCCAGCCTCACGCATTGTCAGCCCATGGTTGATGACATGATCTACTAATGTTGCTCTGATTTCATTTGAAAGTGTTTGTCTCCTTTGGCCATGAAGTCCTCTACCTGCTCTACCCCTACCTCTCACTCCTCCTCTTATTATCAACCTCCCTCTTCCTCTTCCTCTTCCTTTCTCTGCAATGTCTTCAATTGTTGTTGTAAAAAAAAAAAAAAAAGGTGTTATTTTTATTGTGCTTACATCCTCATTGAAGAGTTAACAATTAACCATTGAGGCGTTTGGCCAGGTGGCACATGTAATTGGCCAAATAGCTCATGTAGTGTCATTTTGAATGGCAGTGTTTTGAAATGGCAAACATGTGACTTTATGTTAGATTTTTGTGTCTTATGCAGATAACTGTTTTTCAGTGCATTTAAATGCAAAATGTGTGTAAAGCAGAAAATGTTGTTAGACTTTTGGAGACTTGAGAAGTTTTGCTCTCTGTGTGTCAGTTTAAATAATTGTGCTGTGCATGTCATTTTAGTGTGTTAGTAATTGGAAAAAAACTGCAAAAGCCTCAATCTGCCTTTTTCTCTAAACTCTATGAGCGAATTAGTCTCGAATCCACTCATTACACATGCTTACACCAGTCTCAAAACACTGTGAGCGCCAATTAGTTGAAAACTCCATCTGTGTGCACCCATGTGCCCATTGTCAGATTGAGTTTTAAGACTTTAGAGGTATTTAATATAATATACCACCATTTCTTCATAATCCCACAAGTGGTACACAGTGAATTATTTGCTAAGTTTGTTTAGAAATAATATTCATGCTGGATTACAGATACGCACAGCTCAGTTAAATGTCGTATTAAACTCTTGTATTTCAAGTTAGTTTGTATTGTTTAAATGCTTTTTTTTAGTGGGAAAACTAATGATATATAATGTTATAAGGAACAAGCTTTATTTAATTAATCATGAAACTTTTAAGGTGTAAAATTGTAACAAAATCAGGGAAAATGTAATATTGAATCGGGTTGTTTATGAAATCCTATGCATTGTGATATATTATTGGGAGGCAAGTATCCAATGAGATGTCTCAATTTTCAAAGCATAATTTGTCAGTTCCCCCCAAGCTAAAAAAGTATTTGGATGGTGCATCCATTAGATTACAGTTTTTCTGAATTGCTAAAACACATTTCCTAAAATCTCATCTTTGTCTCAAAACACAAACTCTAAAATTCAAGCTACAGTCACAAAACCTTCGACTTCTGTTGCAAAACCAAACATTTGACCCAAAACTATTTGAACTTTACTCAAAATCAAGCACTACTGTCAAAAACCACACAAAACCATTCAATGTGCAATGCAAACACAACTTAGCAACGATTACACACTAGATAAATAAATACAAAACACTGTGAAATAGCGGTAAAATAATATTTATTCGTTCATTCTTGTACTCACATTTAAACAAAAAGTTTTATATAAAAAAATATATACTGTATATTTTACAGCATATTCAGATAATTTATTCGGCCTCAGCATCATGCCTCTGTGCTGGGTGAGGCCACAGGACTTCATCCACATCACATGCCATGTTCTCCCCTGCAAGGCAACGAGGAGAGAATCCTTTAGCATGCCGAATCCAGCCCTGGCAAAGATCTAACTCCAATCTCACCACATGCTCCATTCATTGCTTGAAGTAGATTTTCTTGTGTGTAAGGGTTTTGCCAAGAAAAACTCCTCAATAGGGTTTAAAATGTTGCTTATTATGAAACTAATCACGTATACTTGGACCACGGTGAAAGCTCACATTGTCCTAAATGATAACATACATGGGATGCTCAAGCAAAACATCCCGTAGACCATCCAGGAATGTTAGTAGAATTTCGGAGTTGTATGGCTCAACAGTAACATTACTGTGGAGAACCCCATAGCTGTTGATGGCAGCGCAGATACTGTAGTTACATTTCCACCACGCTGGCCAGGCAGTTCAATAATGGCACATTGACCTATGACCTTGTCTTTTCTTTTTGGCTAGATTGAATCCGGCTTCATCCATGAAGATGTATTCATGAGGCCTAACCATTGAGTCAAGCTCAAAGATTCTCTGCACACAGTGGAAACAAACTACATTTAGTTCTGTAAATGACACAGTATGGTGCATACATGTGCTGCTTCCCAGACAATACAGTGTACATTCTACTACTGAGTTTACTGTAAAAGTTTACTTACTTGCACATACTGACATCATTGCTCTTTCACTCTCACTGTTTCGCTCAAATGGTACCCGATAAACTTGTTTCATCCTTATCTTGTTGCGTTACAGGACACGGTCAATTGTTGACAGACACACACTATTTATTCCCTCAAAATGTATGTTGTCTTCTGTAATCCGCTGCTGTATTTCACGCAGTCGAATTGCATTATTTTGATAGACCATATTTTAAAATTCTAGAATAAGACAATTCTAAAAAAACAACAACATTTAGTTAGAAGTATACACACACACACACACACACACACACACACACACATATATATATATATATATATATATATATATATATATATATATATATATATATACATACAGTACATACAGTATATACATATATACACATACATACTCATACACATATATATAGTATATACATATACAGTCATGGCCAAAAGTTTTGAGAATGACACAAATATTAGTTTTCACAAAGTTTGCTGCTAAACTGCTTTTAGATCTTTGTTTCAGTTGTTTCTGTGATGTACTGAAATATAATTACAAGCACTTCATACATTTCAAAAGCTTTTATCGACAATTACATGACATTTATGCAAAGAGTCAGTGTTGGCCCTTCTTTTTCAGGACCTCTGCAATTCGACTGGGCATGCTCTCAATCAACTTCTGGGCCAAATCCTGACTGATAGCAACCCATTCTTTCATAATCACTTCTTGGAGTTTGTCAGAATTAGTGGGTTTTTGTTTGTTCACCCGCCTCTTGAGGATTGACCACAAGTTCTCAACGGGATTAAGATCTGGGGAGTTTTCAGGCCATGGACCCAAAATTTCAACGTTTTGGTCCCCGAGCCACTTAGTTATCACTTTTGCCTTATGGCACGGTGCTCCATCGTGCTGGAAAATGCATTGTTCTTCACCAAACTGTTGTTGGATTGTTGGAAGAAGTTGCTGTTGGAGGGTGTTTTGGTACCATTCTTTATTCATGGCTGTGTTTTTGGGCAAAATTGTGAGTGAGCCCACTCCCTTGGATGAGAAGCAACCCCACACATGAATGGTCTCAGGATGCTTTACTGTTGGCATGACACAGGACTGATGGTAAAGCTTACCTTTTCTTCTCTGGACAAGCCTTTTTCTAGATGCCCCAAACAATCGGAAAAAGGTTCCATCGGAGAATATGACTTTGCCCCAGTCCTCAGCAGTCTATTCACCATACTTTCTGCAGAAGATCAATTTGTCCCTGATGTTTTTTTGGAGAAAAGTGGCTTCTTTGCTGTCCTTCTTGACACCAGGCAATCTTCCAAAAGTCTTCGCCTCACTGTGTGTGCAGATGCGCTCACACCTGCCTGCTGCCATTCCTGAGCAAGCTCTGCACTGGTGGCGATCCGATCTCGCAGCTGAATCCTCTTTAGGAGACGATCCTGGTGCTTGCTGGACTTTCTTGGATGCCCTGAAGCCTTCTTAACAAGAATTGAACTTCTTTTCTTGAAGTTGTTGATGATCCTATAAATTGTTGATTTAGGTGCAATCTTAGTAGCCACAATATCTTTGCCTGTGAAGCCATTTTTATGCAACCCAATGATAGCTGCATGCATTTCTTTGCAGGTCACCAGGGTTAACAATGGAAGAACAATGATTTCAAGCATCACCCTCCTTTTACCATGTCAAGTCTGCCATTCTAACCTGATCAGCCTGACATAATGATCTCCAGCCTTGTGCTCGTCAACATTCTCACCTGAGTTAACAAAACGATTACTGAAATGATCTTAGCAGGTCCTTTAATGACAGCAATGAAATGCAGTGTAACGTTTTTTTGGGATTAAGTTAATTTTCATGGCAATGAAGGACTATGCAATTCATCTGATCACTCTTCATAACATTCTGAAGTATATGCA